>NC_057797.1:732826027-732913047 GCF_018294505.1 Triticum aestivum | reverse complement strand
GTATATTGATTGAATCTCGTTGATAATTACTGATAAGAAAATAGGCAGTTTTTTTATTAAGTTAATCCATGAATAAATCATGAGCATGACATGGACAACATTGATAACACCCTGATTACGATCTAACAGAGCATGTACTACGCATATAGTAGAAACATCTACGCATATCGCTAGTACTGCTACAACAGAAAGAAACACGAGAAGGATAAACGATGTATACCCTCCAATCGGCCACGCAGCGGTGGTGGCGGCAGCAGCAGCCGCGGCATCCTCGGCGGCCTTCTTGTCGGCCTCGGCCTTCTCAGCGGCGGCACGGTCGGCGTCGGTCGACATGGTAATGCGGACGTAGATGAACAGAAGCGAGCAGTCGCGTAATCGCTACCCAAAAACCTAATCGCCCCTCTCCCGTACAGGATCCGGAGAAGCGGGACGGAGTCGCTGGCGGCAGCAGCAGCTGAGGAACGACGTGGGCGTGGAGGTGGAGATGCGTTCTGTTTTCGTGACGGCTAGGGTTGGCAGCGTCCCACATATACATGTGCGGCCGCACGTGGAGAGACGTGGGCTGAACCCACGTCCAAGTCGGTAGCCCACGATCGGACGTGTCAGATCGTGGCCCTACCTGTCAAAGACTCTCCATTCCTGACCGGCAAAAAGAAGCGCATAGGAGTGAGCTCGGCTCGGCTCAATCCCACAACCCGCGGCGCGTCGTGACGAGGCGTGGCGAGGCGAGCGGAGGAGGAGGAGTGCGCGAGGGCCTCATCTCTTTTCAAGTTCCAATAACATGATGGAGAGGATCCCTTATAAACCACTCCAACTCTCCTTCCACTTCCGGGGTGGGACTAAACTTCCCACCACCTGGTCATGCCACCTACATGGGCCCTTAGAGATCAAATCTGAAATTGTCATATGGGCTCTAGGCCCATCGCATATTTCAACAATCCCCCACCAGATATCAGGGGCCCACTTTGTCCTTTGTTTCAAACGCTGTTTTGATATACCAGCATCTCAGTGAAGACCGATTAAGGTTGAGCTCCACCTAGACCAAGTAGTTGCACTCCTTCACAACTGAACAATGGACTATGCCTTGAATTGTTAGTTTGGCGTCAAGAAGTTTCACCACAAGTCTCACTGATACGAGGCTGCCGAAGGCCGACCCCTCGGGTGGAGCATATTAGTCACACTCCTGCCCTATTCATGAGCTTGCTAGAGATCACCCCAATCTCATAGACTGTGACTAGCAGTCGGGCTCATATAGGTGTGTTCCTCCAAAGATCGCTCTGTACGATAACATCTTGCTGATGCATATAAGCCTTGGAACACATTAAGACAATAGTCATCCTTCCATACAGTTTCTGAGAGTATTGCATCTCCAACGGAGTGGGTAATTAAAGTTACTCTCCTCAGTTCACCACTGGCTTGTTTTCCCAGGTCCTACTTCAAGGGATCTCCGATCACATAGGTTGGGTTACTACCAAGGCAACTCATGTGGGTCTCATACCCATCTCCCTTGATGCGCTATCTATCACAACACGTGATAGCCCTTTAGTAAAGGGATCTGCCAGATTCTTAGCCGTTTGAATATAATCCAATGCTATCACTCCGGAGTTCCTCAATTTTCTGACAGCTTTCAATCTCATTCTTATGTGTTTGTTGGACTTCATGTTGTCCTTTGAACTCTTCACCTTGACAATAACTATTTGATTGTCACAGTTCATAAGGACGGCCGGAACCGGCTTCTCAACCACTGGCAAGTCCATCAATAGATCTCGAAGCCATTCTGCTTCGCCACCCAATGTGTCTAATGCTGTTAATTCTGCTTCCATTGTCGATCTTGTTAAGATCGTTTGCTTGCAAGACTTCCAGGAAACAGCACCACCTCCAAGAGCAAACATATACCCAGTTGTGGCCTTCATCTCATCAGCATCAGAGATCCAATTCGCATCACTATACCCTTCAAGTACCGACGGGTATCCGGTATAGTGAAGTCCATAGTTCATAGTACTTTTCAGATAGCGCATAACTCTCTCAAGAGCACGCCAATGTACATCACCCGGTTTGGAAACAAATCGGCTCAGTTTGCTAATAGCAAATGCAATGTCAGGCCTCGTTGCGCTCGCTAGATACTGGAGTGAACCAACAATCTGAGAGTATCTCAATTGATCTATAGATGTGCCTTTAGACATTCGAATCAGCACACTAGGATCATATGGTGTTTGAGATGGTTTGCAGTCCGAATATCCAAAACGACTCAACACCTTCTCAACATAATGGGATTGCAGAAGTGTAATCCCACCTTCATCATCTCTCAATAGGTTGATGTTCAAGATAACATCAGCCACTCCAAGGAGGAGGAGATGCATTTTGTTTTCATGATGGCTAGGGTTGGCAGCGTCCCACATATATATGTGCGGCCGCGCGTGGAGAGACGTGGGCTGAACCCACGTCCAAGTCGGTAGCCCACGATCCGACGTCTCAGATCGTGGCCCTACCTGTCAAAGACTCTCCGTTCCTGACCGGCAAAAAGAAGCGCATAGGAGTGAGCTCGGCTCGGCTCAATCCCGCAACCCATGGCGCGTCGTGACGAGGCGTGGCATGGCGTGGCGTGGCGTGGCGAGGCGAGCAGAGGAGGAGGAGTGCGCGAGGGCCTTATCTCTTCTCAAGCTCCAATAGCATGATGGAGAGGATCCCTTATAAACCACTCCAACTCTCCTTCCACTTCCGGGGTGGGACTAAACTTCCCACCATCTTGTCATGCCACCTACATGGGCCCTTAGAGATCAAATCTAAAATTGTCATATGGGCTCTAGGCCCATCTCATATTTCAACAATCCCCCACCAGATCTCAGGGGCCCAATTTGTCCTTTGTTCCAAACGCTGTTTTGATATACCAGCATCTCAGTGAAGACCGATTAAGGTTGAGCTCTACCTAGACCAAGTAGTTGCACTCCTTCACAACTGAACAATGGACTATGCCTTGAATTGTCAGTTTGGCGTGAAGAAGTTTCACCACAAGTCTCACTGATACGAGGCTGCCGAAGGCCGACCCCTCGGGTGGAGCATATTAGTCACACTCCTGGCCTGTTCATGAGCTTGCTAGAGATCACCCCAATCTCATAGACTGTGACTAGCAGTCGGGCTCATATAGGTGTGTTCCTCCAAAGATCGCTCTGTAGGATAGCATCTTGCTTATGCATATAAGCCTTGTAACACATTAAGACAGTAGTCATCCTTCCATACAGGTTCCGAGAGTATTGCATCTCCAACAGAGTGGGTAATTAAAGTTACTCTCCTTAGTTCACCACTGGCTTGTTTTCCCAGGTCCTACTTCACGGGATCTCCGATCACATAGATTGGGTTACTACCAAGGCAACTCATGTGGGTCTCATACCCATCTCCCTTGATGCGCTATCTATCACAACACGTGATAGCCCTTTAGTAAAGGGATCTGCCAGATTCTTAGCCGTTTGAATATAATCCAATGCTATCACTCCGGAGTTCCTCAATTTTCTGACAGCTTTCAATCTCATTCTTATGTGTTTGTTCGACTTCATGTTGTCCTTTGAGCTCTTCACCTTGACAATAACTGTTTGATTGTCACAGTTCATAAGGGCGGCCGGAACCGCCTTCTCAACCACTGGCAAGTCCATCAACAGATCTCGAAGCCATTCTGCTTCGCCACCCGATGTGTCTAATGCTGTTAATTTTGCTTCCATTGTCGATCTTGTTAAGATCATTTCCTTGCAAGACTTCCAGGAAACAGCACCACCTCCAAGAGTAAACATATACCCAGTTGTGGCCTTCATCTCATCAGCATCAAAGATCCAATTCGCATCACTATACCCTTCAAGTACCGACGGGTATCCGGTATAGTGAAGTCCATAGTTCATAGTACCTTTCAGATAGCGCATAACTCTCTCAAGAGCACGCCAATGTACATCACCCGGTTTGGAAACAAACCGGCTCAGTTTGCTAATAGCAAATGCAATGTTAGGCCTCGTTGCGCTCGCTAGATACTGGAGTGAACCAACAATCTGAGAGTATCTCAATTGATCTATAGCTGTGCCTTTAGACTTTCGAATCAGCACACTAGGATCATATGGTGTTTGAGATGGTTTGCAGTCCGAATATCCAAAACGACTCAACACCTTCTCAACATAATGGGATTGCAGAATTATAATCCCACCTTCATCATCTCTCAATAGCTTGATGTTCAAGATAACATCAGCCACTCCAAGGTCCTTCATCTCAAAGTTCTGAGATAGGAAAGACTTAACTTCCTCGACCAACTTGAGATTAGTCCCAAATATCAGTATGTCATCAACATACAAACACAATATAACTCCTTTGCCCCCACCATAGTGATAGTATACACATCTGTCGGCCTCATTAACAACAAAGCCAACAGATGTCAACGTTTCATTAAACTTGTCATGCCATTGCTTAGGCGCTTGTCTCAGGCCATACAAAGATTTCACCAACTTACACACCTTTCCTTCCTGACCATCCATCACAAAGCCATCAGGCTGTTGCATATATATTTCCTCCTTTAGCTCTCCGTTCAGGAAAGCCGTCTTAACATCCATCTGATGAATGAGAAGACCATGTGAGGCCACCAACGAGAGTAATACTCGAATGGTGGTCAGTCTGGCCACAGGTGAATAGGTGTCAAAGAAATCTTCTTCTTCTTTCTGGGCATAGCCCTCGGCCACAAACCTAGCCTTGTACTTTTCTATCGTACCGTCGGGCCTAAGCTTCTTCTTGAACACCCACTTGCATCCCAATGGTTTGCAACCATAAGGACGTTCAGTAAGCTCCCAAGTCCCGTTAGCCATGATGGAATCCATCTCGCTACGAACCGCATCCTTCCAGTAGTCAGCTTCTGGAGATGCATACGCTTCTGAAATAGAAGTGGGATTATCCTCCACGAGGTATATGAAGAAATCATCACCAAAGGTCTTTACAGTCCTTTGTCTCTTGCCCCTACCAAGGAATTCCTCATTATCCTCCTCGGGATTTTCATCATGTGTTTGATTATAATATTCCATCGGAATGGCAGGTTGAGGAGTCTCCTCAGATTCCTTTCTAGAAGTGCTTTGTACATCTCTCATGGGGAAAATGTCCTCAAAGAATGTAGCATCTTTAGACTCCATAATTGTACCGACCTTCATGTCAGGTACCTCAGATTTCACTACTAGAAATCTATAGCCAACACTATTCATAGCATAGCCCAAATTAACACAGTCCACAGTCTTTGGTCCATGCTTACGCTTTTTGCGGATCGACACATTAACTTTCGCCAAGCATCCCCAGGTACGTAAGTACGAGAGTGTTGTCCTACTCTTGGTCCACTTCTCGTAAGGAGTGATCTCGTTATCCTTTGTCGGAACTTTATTCAGGACATGACAGGATGTCATTATAGCCTCCCCCCACCATGCCTTGGATAAACCCGACGTATCTAACATGGCGTTAACCAAATCAGTTAGAGTACGGTTTTTCCGCTCGGCAACCCCGTTTGACTAGGGTGAGTAGGGAGGCGTCCTCTCGTGAATAATGTCGTGTTCCGCACAAAAGGCATCAAACTCTTTCGAGAAGTACTCTCCACCACGATCTGACCGGACTCGTTTAATTTTCTTTTCAAGTTGATTCTCAACTTCTGCCTTATAGATTTTGAAGTAGTGTAGAGCCTCATCTTTAGTATTTAACAGATACACATAGCAATATCTAGTGGAATCATCTATCAAAGTCATGAAATATTTCTTTCCACCTTTAGTCAACACACCATTCATCTCACAAAGATCAGAATGTATGAGTTCCAGTGGCGCCAAGTGTCTCTCCTCTGCTGCCTTGTGAGGCTTGCGAGGTTGCTTAGATTGCACACATGAATGGCACTTAGAACCTTTGGCTAAAGTGAAACTTGGGATTAAATTCGATTTTGCTAGCCGCGTCATAACACCAAAACTAATGTGACAAAGACGTGAATGCCAGACTTCAGATTTATTAACACTCAAATGAATATTGTTCACGACTTTATTACATAGATCTGCAAGAGAAAGGCGGAACATGCCTCCGCATTCATAACCCTTTCCAACAAATAGTCCATATTTCGTAACAAATAATTTATTAGACTCGAATACCAACTTAAACCCTTCTCTACATAGAAGGGAGCCACTAACGAGGTTCTTCTTGATGGCGGGGACATGCTGCACGTTCTTCAGCTGCACGATCCTTCCCGAAGTAAACTTCAGATCGACCGTGCCAACACCAAGAATAGAAGCACTCGCGCCATTCCCCATCAGTACGGACCCGTGACCTGTGGCCTGGTAAGAAGAAAACAATGAAATGTCAGCACACACATGAACACCTGCACCTGTGTCGACCCACCAATCGGTGGACGGCCAAACTGAAAATACACCAAATAAATTACCGTACCCAGATGCACCACTCTCATTGTTGCTCACAATCATATTGACAGACTTGGAGTCCTGCCCTTGCTTCTTATACTTGTTTGGGCACTTGTTGGCCCAATGTTCAAGCGAACCACAAGTAAAGCAGCCCTCATCCTTCTTATTCTTCTTGAAAGTCTTCTTACCCTTCTCCTTAAAGTCGGCACTCTGTTGGACACCGTTCTGTCCCTTGGACTTGTGGGAATTGGAGTTCTTCTGATGCACCATATTGGCCACAAAAGTTCCTTCTACCCCTCTTCCGTGCGAGTCCTTTGCCCTTGAATTCTGCTCAACACTCAGATGGCCTATGACATCCTCCACGGAGAATTCACGCCTCTGATGTTTCAGAGTGGTGGCAAAGTTCCTCCAGGAATTGGGAAGCTTAGCGATTATGCAACCCGCGACAAACTTGCCCGTTAACTCGCACTTAAGAAGCTCAAGCTCCTTAACAATGCATATATCTCGTGAGCCTGCTCCAATACAGGACTGTTTTCAACCATATTGTAATCGTGGAACTGCTCTATAATATACATCTCGCTCCCTGCATCGGCAGCCCCGAACTTAGATTCGAGCGCCTCCCACAAGTCCTTGGCAGACCGCACATGCAAATATGCGTCAACCAGCTTATCTCCAATCACGCTCAGAACTGCCCCGAGGTACACGACAGCGGCCTCCTTGAACGCCTTCTCCTGTTCAGGAGCGATCGTTCCTGTGGTAGTCACACCGGCGACCCAGAACACGTTCATGGCCGTGAGCCATAAGGTGGTTTTAGTCTGCCAACGCTTAAAGTACGTCCCCGTAAACGGGGACGGTTTCAGTGCAGCAGCGAAACCAGAATTCAAAAAACTCCTACACACATTAGGTTTTTGGATTGATAAGAAAATAGGCAGTTTTCTGATTAAGTTAATCCATGAATAAATCATGAGCATGACATGGACAGCATTGATAACACACTGATTACGATCTAACAAAGCATGTACTACGCATATAGTAGAAACATCTACGCATATCGCTAGTACTGCTACCACAGAAAGAAACACGAGAAGGATAAACGATGTATACCCTACAATCAGCCACGCAGCGGTGGTGGCGGCGGCAGCAGCCGCGGCATCCTCGGCGGCCTTCTTGTCGGCCTCGGCCTTCTTAGTGGCGGCACGGTCGGCGTCGGTCGACATGGTGATGCGGACGTAGATGAACAGAAGCGAGCAGTAACGTAATCGTTACCCAAAAACCTAATCGCCCCTCTCCCGTACAGGATCCGGAGAAGCGGGATTTCGGACGCCTGCTCTCCCGTCAACCGTGTACGCGGTGAATGGGATGGAGTCGCCGGCGGCAGCAGCAGCAGAGGAACGACGTGGGTGTGGAGGCGGAGATGCGTTCTGTTTTCGTGACGGCTAGGGTTGGCAGCGTCCCACATATATATGTGCGGCCGCGCGTGGAGAGGTGTGGGCTGAACCCACGTCCAAGTCGGTAGCCCACGATCCGATGTCTCAGATCGTGGCCCTACCTGTCAAAGACTCTCTGTTCCTGACCGGCAAAAAGAAGCGCATAGGAGTGAGCTCAGCTCGGCTCAATCCCGCAACCCGCGGCGCGTCGTGACGAGGCGTGGCGTGGCGTGGCGAGGCGAGCGGAGGAGGAGGAGTGCGCGAGGGCCTCATCTCATCTCAAGCTCCAATAGCATGATGGAGAAGATCCCTTATAAACCACTCCAACTCTCCTTCCACTTCCGGGGTGGGACTAAACTTCCCACCACCTTGTCATGCCACCTACATGGGCCCTTAGAGATCAAATCTGAAATTGTCATATGGGCTCTAGGCCCATCTCATATTTCAACAATCCCCCACCAGATCTCAGGGGCCCACTTTGTCCTTTGTTCCAAACGCTGTTTTGATATACCAGCATCTTAGTGAAGACCGATTAAGGTTGAGCTCCACCTAGACCAAGTAGTTGCACTCCTTCACAACTGAACAATGGACTATGCCTTGAATTGTCAGTTTGGCGTCAAGAAGTTTCACCGCAAGTCTCACTGATACGAGGTTGCCGAAGGCCGACCCCTCGGGTGGAGCATATTAGTCACACTCCTGGCCTGTTCATGAGCTTGCGAGAGATCACCCCAATCTCATAGACTGTGACTAGCAGTCGGGCACATATAGGTGTGTTCCTCCAAATATCGCTCTATAGGATAGCATCTTCCTTATGCATATAAGCCTTGGAACACATTAAGACAGTAGTCATCCTTCCATACAGTTTCCGAGAGTATTGCGTCTCCAACGGAGTGGGTAATTAAAGTTACTCTCCTCAGTTCACCACTGGCTTGTTTTCCCAGGTCCTACTTCACGGGATCTCCGATCACATAGGTTGGGTTACTAGCAAGGCAACTCATGTGGGTCTCATACCCATCTCCCTTGATGCGCTATCTATCACAACACGTGATAGCCCTTTAGTAAAGGGATCTGCCAGATTCTTAGCCGTTTGAATATAATCCAATGCTATCACTCCGGAGTTCCTCAATTTTCTGACAGCTTTCAATCTCATTCTTATGTGTTTGTTGGACTTCATGTTGTCCTTTGAACTCTTCACCTTGACAATAACTGTTTGATTGTCACAGTTCATAAGGACGGCCGGAACCGGCTTCTCAACCACTGGCAAGTCCATCAACAGATCTCGAAGCCATTCTTCTTCGCCACCCGATGTGTCTAATGCTCTTAATTCTGCTTCCATTATCGATCTTGTTAAGATCGTTTGCTTGCAAGACTTCCAGGAAATAGCACCACCTCCAAGAGTAAACATATACCAAGTTGTGGCCTTCATCTCATCAGCATCAAAGATCCAACTCGCATCACTATACCCTTCAAGTACCGACGGGTATCCGGTATAGTGAAGTCCATAGTTCATAGTACCTTTCAGATAGCGCATAACTCTCTCAAGAGCACGCCAATGTACATCACCCGGTTTGGAAACAAACCGACTCAGTTTGCTAATAGCAAATGCAATGTCAGGCCTCGTTGCGCTCACTAGCTACTAGAGTGAACCAACAATCTGAGAGTATCTTAATTGATCTATAGTTGTGCCTTTAGACTTTCGAATCAGCACACTAGGATCATATGGTGTTTGAGATGGTTTGTAGTCTGAATATCCAAAACGACTCAACACCTTCTCAACATAATGGGATTGCAGAAGTGTAATCCCACCTTCATCATCTTTCAATAGCTTGATGTTCAAGATAACATCAGCCACTCCAAGGTCCTTCATCTCAAAGTTCTGAGATAGGAAAGACTTAACTTCCTCGATCAACTTGAGATTAGTCCCAAATATCAGTATGTCATCAACATACAAACACAATATAACTCCTTCGCCCCCACCATAGCGATAGTATACACATTTGTCGGCCTCATTAACAACAAAGCCAACAGATGTCAATGTTTCATTAAACTTGTCATGCCATTGCTTAGGCGCTTGTCTTAGGCCATACAAAGATTTCACCAACTTACACACCTTTCCTTCCTGACCATCCATCACAAAGCCATCAGGCTGTTGCATATATATTTCCTCCTTTAGCTCTCCGTTCATGAAAGCCGTCTTAACATCCATCTGATGAATGAGAAGACCATGTGAGGCCGCCAACGAGAGTAATACTCGAATGGTGGTCAGTCTGGCCACAGGTGAATAGGTGTCGAAGAAATCTTCTTCTTCTTTATGGGCATAGCCCTTGGCCACAAGCCTAGCCTTGTACTTTTCTATCGTACCGTCGGGCCTAAGCTTCTTCTTGAACACCCACTTGCATCCCAATGGTTTGCAACCATAAGGACGTTCAGTAAGCTCCCAAGTCCCGTTAGCCATGATGGAATCCATCTTGCTACAGACTGCATCCTTCCAGTAGTCAGCTTCTGGAGATGCATACGCTTCTGAAATAGAAGTGGGATTATCCTCCATGAAGTGTATGAAGAAATCATCACCAAAGGTCATTACAGTCTTTTGTCTCTTGCCCCTACCAAGGAATTCCTCATTATCCTCCTCAGGATTTTCATCATGTGTTTGATTATAATATTCCATCGGAATGGCAGGTTCAGGAGTCTCCTCGGATTCCTGTCTAGAAGTGCTTTTACATTTCTCATGGGGAAAATGTCCTCAAAGAATGTAGCATCTTTAGACTCCATAATTGTACCGACCTTCATGTCAGGTACCTCAGATTTCACTACTAGAAATCTCTAGCCAACACTATTCATACCGTAGCCCAAATTAACACAGTCCACAGTCTTTGGTCCAAGCTTACGCTTTTTGGGGATCGGCACATTAACTTTCGCCAAGCATCCCCAGGTACGTAAGTACGAGAGTGTTGTCCTTCTCTTGGTCCACTTCTCGTAAGGAGTGATCTTGTTATCCTTTGTCGGAACTTCATTCAGGACATGACAGGATGTCATTATAGCCTCCCCCCACCATGCCTTGGATAAACCCGACGTATCTAACATGGCGTTAACCAAATCAGTTAGAGTATGGTTTTTCCGCTCGGCAACCCTATTTGACTGGGGTGAGTAGGGAGGCGTCCTCTCGTGAATAATGCCGTGTTCCGCACAAAAGGCATCAAACTATTTCGAGAAGTACTCTCCACCATGATCTGACCGGACTCGTTTAATTTTCTTTTCAAGTTGATTCTCAACTTCTGCCTTATAGATTTTGAAGTAGTGTAGCGCCTCATCTTTAGTATTTAACTGATACACATAGCAATATCTAGTGGAATCATCTATCAAAGTCATGAAATATTTCTTTCCACCTTTAGTCAACACACCATTCATCTCACAAAGATCAGAATGTATGAGTTCCAGTGGCGCCAAGTGTCTCTCCTCTGCTGCCTTGTGAGGCTTGCGAGGTTGCTTAGATTGCACACATGAATGGCACTTAGAACCTTTGGCTAAAGTGAAACTTGGGATTAAATTCGATTTTGCTAGCCGCGTCATAACACCGAAACTAATGTGACAAAGACGTGAATGCCAGACTTCAGATTCATTAACACTCAAATGAATATTGTTCACGACTTTATTACATAGATCTGCAAGAGAAAGGCGGAACATGCCTCCGCATTCATAACCCTTTCCAACAAATAGTCCATATTTCGTAACAACTAATTTATTAGACTCGAATACCAACTTAAACCCTTCTCTACATAGAAGGGAGCCACTAACGAGGTTCTTCTTAATGGCGGGGACATGCTGCACGTTCTTCAGCTGCACGATCCTTCCCGAAGTAAACTTCAGATCGACCGTGTCAACACCAAGAACAGAAGCACTCGCGCCATTCCCCATCAGTACGGACCCGTGACCTGTGGCCTGGTAAGAAGAAAACAATGAAATGTCAGCACACACATGAACACCTGCACCTGTGTCGACCCACTAATCGGTGGACAGCCAAACTGAAATTACAGCAAATAAATTACCGTACCCAGATGCACCACTCTCATTGTTGCTCACAATCATATTGACAGACTTGGAGTCCTGCCCTTGCTTCTTATAGTTGTTGGGCACCTGTTGGCCCAATGTTCAAGCGAACCACAAGTAAAGCAGCCCTCATCCTTCTTATTATTCTTGAAGGTCTTCTTACCCTTCTTCTTAAAGTCGGCACTCTGTTGGACACCGTTCTTTCCCTTGGACTTGTGGGAATTGGAGTTCTTCTGATGCACCATATTGGCCACAGAAGTTCCTTCTACCCCTCTTCCGTGCGAGTCCTTTGCCCTTGAATTCTGCTCAACACTCAGATGGCCTATGACATCCTCCATAGAGAATTCACGCCTCTGGTGTTTCAGAGTGGTGGCAAAGTTCCTCCAGGAATTGGGAAGCTTAGCGATTATGCAACCCGCGACAAACCTGCCCGGTAACTCGCACTTAAGAAGCTCAAGCTCCTTAACAATGCATATTATCTCGTGAGCCTGCTCCAATACAGGACGGTTTTCAACCATCTTGTAATCGTGGAACTGCTCTATAATATACATCTCCCTCCCTGCATTGGCAGCCCCGAACTTAGATTCGAGCGCCTCCCACAAGTCCTTGGCAGACCGCACATGCAAATATGCGTCAACCAGCTTATCTCCAATCACGCTCAGAACTACCCCGAGGAACACGACAGTGGCCTCCTTGAACGCCTTCTCCTGTTCAGGAGTGATCGTTCCTGTGGGAGTCACACCGGCGACCCAGAACACGTTCATGGCCGTGAGCCATAAGGTCGTTTTAGTCTGCCAACGCTTAAAGTACGTCCCCGTAAACGGGGACGGTTTCAGTGCAGCAGCAAAACCAGAATTCGAAAAACTCCTACACACATTAGGTTTTTGGATTGATAAGAAAATAGGCAGTTTTTCGATTAAGTTAATCCATGAATAAATCATGAGCATGACATGGACAGCATTGATAACACATTGATTACGATCTAACAGAGCATGTACTACGCATATAGTAGAAACATCTACGCATATCGCTAGTACTGCTACAACAGAAAGAAACACGAGAAGGATAAACGATGTATACCCTCCAATCGGCCACGCAGCGATGGTGGCGGCGGCAGCAGCCACGACATCCTCGACGGCCTTCTTGTCGGCCTCGGCCTTCTCAGCGGCGGCACGGTCGGCGTCGGTCGACATGGTGATGCGGACGTAGATGAACAGAAGCGAGCAGTCGCGTAATCGCTACCCAAAAACCTAATCGCCCCTCTCCCATACAGGATCCAGAGAAGCGGGGTTTCGAAGGCCTGCTCTCCCGTCAACCGTGTATGCGGTGAACGGGACGGAGTTGCCGGTGGCAGCAGCAGCAGAGGAACGACGTGGGCGTGGAGGCTGAGATGCGTTCTGATTTCGTGACGGCTAGGGTTGGCAGTGTCCCACATATATATGTGTGGCCACGCATGGAGAGACGTGGGCTCAACCCACGTCCAAGTCGGTAGCCCATGATCCGGCGTCTGAGATCGTGGCCCTACCTGTCAAAGACTCTCCGTTCCTGACCGGCAAAAAGAAGCGCATAGGGGTGAGCTCGGCTCGGCTCAATCCCGCAACCCGCGGCGCGCCGTGACGAGGCGTGGCGTGGCGAGGCGAGCGGAGGAGGAGGAGTGCGCGAGGGCCTCATCTCTTCTCAACCTCCAATAGCATGATGGAGAGGATCCCTTATAAACCACTCCAACTCTCCTTCCACTTCCGGGGTGGGACTAAACTTCCCACCACCTTGTCATGCCACCTACATGGGCCCTTAGAGATCAAATCTGAAATTGTCATATGGGCTCTAGGCCCATCTCATATTTCAACAATCCCCCACTAGATCTCAGGGGCCCACTTTGTCCTTTGTTCCTAACGCTGTTTTGATATACCAGCATCTCAGTGAAGACCGATTAAGGTTGAGCTCCACCTAGACCAAGTAGTTACACTCCTTCACAACTGAACAATGGACTATGCCTTGAATTGTCAGTTTGGCGTCAAGAAGTTTCACCACAAGTCTCACTGATACGAGGCTGCCAAAGGCCGACCCCTCGGGTGGAGCATATTAGTCACACTCATGGCCTGTTCATGAGCTTGCTAGAGATCACCCCAATCTCATAGACTGTGACTAGCAGTCGGGCTCATATAGGTATGTTCCTTCAAAGATCGCTCTGTAGGATAGCATCTTGCTTATGCATATAAGCCTTGGAACACATTAAGATAGTAGTCATCCTTCCATACAGTTTACCAGAGTATTGCATCTCCAACGGAGTGGGTAATTAAAGTTACTCTCCTCAGTTCACCACTGGCTTGTTTTCCCAGGTCCTACTTCACGGGATCTCCGATCACATAGGTTGGGTTACTAGCAAGGCAACTCATGTGGGTCTCATACCCATCTCCCTTGATGCGCTAGCTATCACAATACGTGATAGCCCTTTAGTAAAGGGGTCTGCCAGATTCTTAGCCGTTTGAATATAATCCAATGCTATCACTCCGGAGTTCCTCAATTTTCTGACAGCTTTCAATCTCATTCTTATGTGTTTGTTGGACTTCATGTTGTCCTTTGAACTCTTCACCTTGACAATAACTGTTTGATTGTCACAGTTCATAAGGACGGCCGGAACCGGCTTCTCAACCACTGGCAAGTCCATCAATAGATCTCGAAGCCATTCTGCTTCGCCACCCGATGTGTCTAATGCTATTAATTATGCTTCCATTGTTGATCTTGTTAAGATCGTTTGCTTGCAAGACTTCCAGGAAACAGCACCACCTCCAAGAGTAAACATATACCCAGTTGTGGCCTTCATCTCATCAGCATCAGAGATCCATTTCGCATCACTATACCCTTCAAGTACTGACGGGTATCCGGTATAGTGAAGTCCATAGTTCATAGTACCTTTCAGATAGTGCATAACTCGCTCAAGAGCATGCCAATGTACATCACCCGGTTTGGATACAAACCGGCTCAGTTTGCTAATAACAAATGCAATGTCAGGCCTCGTTGCGCTCACTAGATACTGGAGTGAACCAACAATCTGAGAGTATCTCAATTGATCTATAGCTGTGCCTTTAGAATTTCGAATCAGCACACTAGGATCATATGGTGTTTGAGATGGTTTGCAGTCCGAATATCCAAAACGACTCAACACCTTCTCAACATAATGGGATTGTAGAAGTGTAATCCCACCTTCATCATCTCTCAATAGCTTGATATTCAAGATAACATCAGCCACTCCAAGGTCCTTCATCTCAAAGTTCTGAGATAGGAAAGACTTAACTTCCTCGATGAACTTGAGATTAGTCCCAAATATCAGTATGTCATCAACATACAAACACAATATAACTCCTTCGCCCCCACCATAGCGATAGTATACACATTTGTCAGCCTCATTAACAAGAAAGCCAACAGATGTCAATGTTTCATTAAACTTGTCATGCCATTGCTTAGGCGCTTGTCTCAGGCCATACAAAGATTTCACCAACTTACACACCTTTCCTTCCTGACCATCCATCACAAAGTCATCAGGCTATTGCATATAGATTTCCTCCTTTAGCTCTCCATTCAGGAAAGCCGTCTTAACATCCATTTGATGAATGAGAAGACCATGTGAGGCCGCCAACGAGAGTAATCCTCGAATGGTGGTCAGCCTGGCCACAGGTGAATAGGTGTCGAAGAAATCTTCTTCTTCTTTCTAGGCATAGCCCTTGGCCACAAGCCTAGCCTTGTACTTTTCTATCATACCGTCGGGCCTAAGCTTCGTTTTGAACACCCACTTGCATCCCAATGGTTTGCAACCATAAGGACGTTCAGTAAGCTCCCAAGTCCCGTTAGCCATGATGGAATCCATCTCGCTACGGACCGCATCCTTCCAGTAGTCAGCTTCTGGAGATACATACACTTCTAAAATAGAAGTGGGATTATCCTCCACGAGGTATATGAAGAAATCATCACCGAAGGTCTTTACAGTCCTTTCTCTCTTGCCCCTACCAAGGAATTCCTCATTATCCTCCTTAGGATTTTCATCATGTGTTTGATTATAATATTCCATCGGAATGGCAGGTTCAGGAGTCTCCTCAGATTTCTGTCTAGAAGTGCTTTGTACATCTCTCATGGGGAAAATGTCCTCAAACAATGTAGCATCTTTAGACTCCATAATTGTACCGACCTTCATGTCAGGTACCTCAGATTTCACTACTAGAAATCTATAGCCAACACTATTCATAGCGTCGCCCAAATTAACACAGTCCACAGTCTTTGGTCCAAGCTTACGCTTTTTGGGGATCGGCACATTAACTTTCGCCAAGCATCCCCAGGTACGTAAGTACGAGAGTGTTGTCCTTCTCTTGGTCCACTTCTCGTAAGGAGTGATCTCGTTATCCTTTGTCGGAACTTTATTCAGAACATGACAGGATGTCATTATAGCCTCCCCCCACCATGCCTTTAATAAACCCGACGTATCTAACATGGCGTTAACCAAATCAGTTAGAGTACGGTTTTTCCGCTCGGCAACCCCGTTTGACTGGGGTGAGTAGGGAGGCGTCCTCTCGTGAATAATGCCGTGTTCCGCACAAAAGGCATCAAACTCTTTCGAGAAGTACTCTCCACCACGATCTGACCGGACTCGTTTAATTTTCTTTTCAAGTTGATTCTCAACTTCTGCCTTATAGATTTTGAAGTAGTGTAGAGCCTCATCTTTAGTGTTTAACAGATACACATAGCAATATCTAGTGGAATCATCAATCAAAGTCATGAAATATTTCTTTCCACCTTTAGTCAACACACCATTCATCTCACAAAGATCAGAATGTATGAGTTCCTGTGGTGCCAAGTGTCTCTCCTCTGCTGCCGTGTGAGGCTTGCGAGGTTGCTTAGATTGCACACATGAATGGCACTTAGAACCTTTGGCTAAAGTGAAACTTGGGATTAAATTCGATTTTGCTAGCCGCGTCATAACACCGAAACTAATGTGACAAAGACGTGAATGCCAGACTTCAGATTCATTAACACTCAAATGAATATTGTTCACGACTTTATTACATAGATCTGCCAGAGAAAGGCGGAACATGCCTCCGCATTCATAACCCTTTCCAACAAATAGTCCATATTTCGTAACAACTAATTTATTAGACTCGAATACCAACTTAAACCCTTCTCTACATAGAAGGGAGCCACTAACGAGGTTCTTCTTGATGGCGGGGACATGCTGCACGTTCTTCAGCTGCACGATCCTTCCCGAAGTAAACTTCAGATCGACCGTGCCAACACCAAGAACAGAATCACTCGCACCATTCTCCATCAGTACGGACCCGTGACCTGTGGCCTGGTAAGAAGAAAACAATGAAATGCCAGCACACACATGAACACCTGCACCTGTGTCGACCCACCAATCGGTGGACGGCCAAACTGAAAGTACACCAAATAAATTACTGTACCCAGATGCACCACTCTCATTGTTGCTCACAATCATATTGACAGACTTGGAGTCCTGCCCTTGCTTCTTATACTTGTTTGGGCACTTGTTGGCCCAATGTTCAAGCGAACCACAAGTAAAGCAGCCCTCATCCTTCTTATTCTTCTTGAAGGTCTTCTTACCCTTCTTCTTAAAGTCGGCACTCTGTTGGACACCGTTCTTTCCCTTGGACTTGTGGGAATTGGAGTTCTTCTGATGCACCATATTGGCCACAGAAGTTCCTTCTACCCCTCTTCCGTGCGAGTCCTTTGCCCTTGAATTCTGCTCAACACTCAGATGGCCTATGACATCCTCCACGGAGAATTCACGCCTCTGATGTTTCAGAGTGGTGGCAAAGTTCCTCCAGGAATTGGGAAGCTTAGCGATTATGCAGCCCGCGACAAACTTGCCCGGTAACTCGCACTTAAGAAGCTCAAGCTCCTTAACAATGCATATTATCTCGTGAGCCTGCTCCAACACAGGACGGTTTTTAACCATCTTGTAATCGTGGAACTGCTCTATAATATACATCTCGCTCCCTGCATCGGCAGCCCCAAACTTAGAATCGAGCGCCTCCCACAAGTCCTTGGCAGACCGCAGATGCAAATATGCGTCAACTAGCTTATCTCCAATCACGCTCAGAACTGCCCCGAGGAACACGACAGTGGCCTCCTTGAACGCCTTCTCCTGTGCAGCAGCTATCGTTCCTGTGGGAGTCACACCAGCGACCCAGAACACGTTCATGGACGTGAGCCATAAGGTGGTTTTAGTCTGCCAACGCTTAAAGTACGTCCCCATAAATGGGGACGGTTTCAGTGCAGCAGCAAAACCAGAATTCAAAAAACTCCTACACACATTAGGTTTTTGGATTGATAAGAAAATAGGCAGTTTTTCGATTAAGTTAATCCATCAATAAATCATGAGCATGACATGGACAGCATTGATAACACACTGATTATGATCTAACAGAGCATGTACTACGCATATAGTAGAAACATCTACGCATATCGCTAGTACTACTACAACAGAAAGAAGGATAAATGATGTATACCCTCCAATTGGCCACGCAGCGGTGGTGGCGGCGGCAGCAGCCGCGGCATACTCGGCAGCTTTCTTGTCGGCCTCGTCCTTCTCAGCGGCGGCACGGTCAACGTCGGTCGACATGGTGATGCGGACGTAGATGAACAGAAGCGAGCAGTCGCGTAATCGCTACCCAAAAACCTAATCGCCCCTCTCCGGTATAGGATCCGGAGAAGCGGGGTTTTGGAGGCCTGCTCTCCTGTCAACCGTGTACGCGGTGAACGGGACGGAGTCGCCGGCAGCAGCAGCAGCAGAGGAACGACGTGGGCGTGGAGGCGGAGATGCGTTCTGTTTTCATGACGGCTAGGGTTGGCAGCGTCCCAAATATATATGTGCGACCGCGCGTGGAGAGAGGTGGGCTGAACCCACGTCCAAGTCGGCAGCCCATGATCCGACGTCTCAGATCGTGGCCCTACCTGTCAAAGCCTCTCCGTTCCTGACCGGCAAAAAGAAGCGCATAGGAGTGAGCTCGGCTCGGCTCAATCCCGCAACCCACGGCGCGTCGTGACGAGGCGTGGCGTGGCGAGGCGAGCGGAGGAGGAGGAGTGCGCGAGGGTCTCATCTCTTCTCAACCTCCAATAGCATGATGGCGAGGATCCCATATAAACCACTCCAACTCTCCTTCCACTTCCGGGGTGGGACTAAACTTCCCACCACCTTGTCATGCCACCTACATGGGCCCTTAGAGATCAAATCTGAAATTGTCATATGGGCTCTAGGCCCATCTCATATTTCAACAATCCCCCACCAGATCTCAGGGGCCCACTTTGTCCTTTGTTCCAAACGCTGTTTTGATATACCAGCATCTCAGTGAAGACCGATTAAGGTTGATCTCCACCTAGACCAAGTAGTTGCACTCCTTCACAACTGAACAATGGACTATGCCTTGAATTGTCAGTTTGGCGTCAAGAAGTTTCACCACAAGTCTCACTGATACGAGGCTGCCGAAGGCCGACCCCTCGGGTGGAGCATATTAGTCACACTCCTGGCCTGTTCATGAGCTTGCTAGAGATCACCCCAATCTCATAGACTGTGACTAGCAGTCGGGCTCATATAGGTGTGTTCCTCCAAAGATCGCTCTATAGGATAGCATCTTGCTTATGCATATAAGCCTTGGAACACATTAAGACAGTAGTCATCCTTTCTGAGAGTATTGCATCTCCAACGGAATGGGTAATTAAAGTTACTCTCCTCAGTTCACCACTGGCTTGTTTTCCCAGGTCCTACTTCACGGGATCTCCGATCACATAGGTTGGGTTACTACCAAGGCAACTCATGTGGGTCTCATACCCATCTCCCTTGATGCGCTATCTATCACAACACGTGATAGCCCTTTAGTAAAGGGATCTGCCAGATTCTTAGCCGTTTGAATATAATCCAATGCTATCACTCCGGAGTTCCTCAATTTTCTGACAGCTTTCAATCTCATTCTTATGTGTTTGTTGGACTTCATGTTGTCCTTTGAACTCTTCACCTTGACAATAACTGTTTGATTATCACAGTTCATAAGGACGGCCGGAACCGGCTTCTCAACCACTGGCAAGTCCATCAACAGATCTCGAAGCCATTCTTCTTCGCCACCCGATGTGTCTAATGCTGTTAATTCTGCTTCCATTGTCGATCTTGTTAAGATCGTTTGCTTGCAAGACTTCCAGGAACAGCACCACCTCCAAGAGTAAACATATACCCAGTTGTGGCCTTCATCTCATCAGCATCAGAGATCCAATTCGCATCACTATACCCTTCAAGTACCGACGGGTATCCGGTATAGTGAAGTCCATAGTTCATAGTACCTTTCAGATAGCGCATAACTCTCTCAAGAGCATGCCAATGTACATCACCCGGTTTGGAAACAAACCGGCTCAGTTTGCTAATAGCAAATGAAATGTCAGGCCTCGTTGCGCTCGCTAGATACTAGAGTGAACCAACAATCTGAGAGTATCTCAATTGATCTATAGTTGTGCCTTTAGACTTTCGAATCAGCACACTAGGATCATATGGTGTTTGAGATGGTTTGCAGTCTGAATATCCAAACCGACTCAACACCTTCTCAACATAATGGGATTGCAGAAGTGTAATCCCACCTTCATCATCTCTCAATAGCTTGATGTTCAAGATAACATCAGCCACTCCAAGGTCCTTCATCTCAAAGTTCTGAGATAGGAAAGAATTAACTTCCTCGATCAACTTGAGATTAGTCCCAAATATCAGTATGTCATCAACATACAAACACAATATAACTCCTTCGCCCCCACCATAGCGATAGTATACACATTTGTCGGCCTCATTAACAAGAAAGCCAACAGATGTCAACGTTTCATTACACTTGTCATGACATTGCTTAGGCGCTTGTCTCAGGCCATACAAAGATTTCACCAACTTACACACCTTTCCTTCCTGACCATCCATCACAAAGCCATCAGGCTATTGCATATAGATTTCCTCCTTTAGCTCTCCGTTCAGGAAAGCCGTCTTAACATCTATCTGATGAATGAGAAGACCATGTGAGGCCGCCAACGAGAGTAATACTCGAATGGTGGTCAGTCTGGCCACAGGTGAATAGGTGTCGAAGAAATCGTCTTCTTCTTTCTGGGCATAGCCCTTGGACACAAGCCTAGCCTTGTACTTTTCTATCATACCGTCAGGCCTAAGCTTCTTCTTGAACACCCACTTGCATCCCAATGGTTTGCAACCATAAGGACGTTCAGTAAGCTCCCAAGTCCCGTTAGCCCTGATGGAATCCATCTCGCTACGGACCGCATCCTTCCAGTAGTCAGCTTCTGGAGATAGATACACTTCTGAAATAGAAGTGGGATTATCCTCCACGAGGTATATGAAGAAATCATCACCGAAGGTCTTTACAGTCCTTTGTCTCTTGCCCCTACCAAGGAATTCCTCATTATCCTCCTCAGGATTTTCATCATGTGTTTGATTATAATATTCCATCGGAATGGCGGGTTCAGGAGTCTCCTCAGATTCCTGTCTAGAAGTGCTTTGTACATATCTTATGGGGAAACTGTCCTCAAAGAATGTAGCATCTTTAGACTCCATAATTGTACCGACCTTCATGTCAGGTACCTCAGATTTCACTACTAGAAATCTATAGCCAACACTATTCATATCGTAGCCCAAATTAACACAGTCCACAGTCTTTGGTCCAAGCTTACGCTTTTTGGGGATCGGCACATTAACTTTCGCCAAGCATCCCTAGGTACATAAGTACGAGAGTGTTGTCCTTCTCTTGGTCCACTTCTCGTAAGGAGTGATCTCGTTATACTTTGTCGGAACTTTATTCAGGACATGATAGGGTGTCATTATAGCCTCCCCCCACCATGCCTTGGATAAACCCGACGTATCTAACATGGCGTTAACCAAATCAGTTAGAGTACGGTTTTTCCGCTTGGCAACCCCGTTTAACTGGGGTGATTAGGGAGGCGTCCTCTCGTGAATAATGTCGTGTTCCGCACAAAAGGCATCAAACTCTTTCGAGAAGTACTCTCCACCACTATCTGACAGGACTCGTTTAATTTTCTTTTCAAGTTGATTCTCAACTTCTGCCTTATAGATTTTGAAGTAGTGTAGAGCCTCATCTTTAGTATTTAACAGATACACATAGCAATATCTAGTGGAATCATCTATCAAAGTCATGAAATATTTCTTTCCACCTTTAGTCAACACACCATTCATCTCACAAAGATCAGAATGTATGAGTTCCAGTGGCGCCAAGTGTCTCTCCTCTGCTGCCTTGTGAGGCTTGTGAGGTTTCTTAGATTGCACACATGAATGGCACTTAGAACCTTTGGCTAAAGTGAAACTTGGGATTAAATTCGATTTTGCTAGCCGCGTCATAACACCGAAACTAATGTGACAAAGACGTGAATGCCCGACTTCAGATTCATTAACACTCAAATGAATATTCTTCACGACTTTATTACATAGATCTGCCAGAGAAAGGCGGAACATGCCTCTGCATTCATAACCCTTTCCAACAAATAGTCCATATTTCGTAACAACTAATTTATTAGACTCGAATACCAACTTAAACCCTTCTCTACATAGAAGGGAGCCACTAACGAGGTTCTTCTTAATGGCGGGGACATGCTGCACGTTCTTCAGCTGCACGATCCTTCCCGAAGTAAACTTCAGATCGACCGTGTCAACACCAAGAACAGAAGACCTCGCGCCATTCCCCATCAGTACGGACCCGTGACCTGTGGCCTGGTAAGAAGAAAATAATGAAATGTCAGCACACACATGAACACCTGCACCTGTGTCGACCCACCAATCGGTGGACTGCCAAACTGAAATTACAGCAAATAAATTACCGTACCCAGATGCACCACTCTCATTGTTGCTCACAATCATATTGACGGACTTGGAGTCCTGCCCTTGCTTCTTATACATGTTTGGGCACCTGTTGGCCCAATGTTCAAGCGAACCACAAGTAAAGCAGCCCTCATCCTTCTTATTATTCTTGAAGGTCTTCTTACCCTTGTTCTTAAAGTCGGCACTCTGTTGGACACCGTTCTTTCCCTTGGACTTGTGGGAATTGGAGTTCTTCTGATGCACCATATTGGCCACAGAAGTTCCTTCTACCCCTCTTCCGTGCGAGTCCTTTGCCCTTGAATTCTGCTCAACACTCAGATGGCCTATGACATTCTCCATAGAGAATTCACGCCTCTGGTGTTTCAGAGTGGTGGCAAAGTTCCTCCAGGAATTGGGAAGCTTAGCGATTATGCAACCCGCGACAAACTTGCCCGGTAACTCGCATTTAAGAAGCTCAAGCTCCTTAACAATGCATATTATCTCGTGAGCCTGCTCCAATACAGGACAGTTTTCAACGATCTTGTAATCGTGGAACTGCTCTATAATATACATCTCGCTCCCTGCATTGGCAGCCCCGAACTTAGATTCGAGCGCCTCCCACAAGTCCTTGGTAGACCGCACATGCAAATATGCGTCAACCAGCTTATCTCCAATCACGCTCAGAACTGCCCCGAGGAACACGACAGTGGCCTCCTTGAACGCCTTCTCTTGTTCAGGAGCGATCGTTCCTGTGGGAGTCACACCAGCGACCCAGAACACGTTCATGGCCGTGAGCCATAAGGTCGTTTTAGTCTGCCAACGCTTAAAGTACGTCCCCGTAAACGGGGACGGTTTCAGTGCAGCAGCAAAACCAGAATTCAAAAACTCCTACACACATTAGGTTTTTGGATTGATAAGAAAATAGGCAGTTTTTCGATTAAGTTAATCCATGAATAAATCATGAGCATGACATGGACAGCATTGATAACACACTGATTACGATCTAACAGAGCATGTACTACGCATATGTAACACCCCGGATGTGATTTACCCAATATGTACTCCAACTCTTGCCGTTTCCGGCCTTAAGTTATTTTATTTTCTCGGGTTCGGGTTTTTTTGTCTCCGTGTGTTGTTATGGTTGTCATGCATCTCATATCATGTCATCATGTGCATTGCATTTGCATATGTGTTCGTCTCATGCATCCGAGCATTTTCCCCGTTGTCCGTTTTGCATTCCGGCGCTTCGTTCTCCTCCGGTGGTCATTTCTACCTTTCTTTCGTATGTGGGGTTTAAACATTTCCGGATTGGACCGAGACTTGCCAAGCGGCCTTGGTTTACTACCAGTAGACCGCCTGTCAAGTTTCGTACCATTTGGACTTCGTTTGATACTCCAACGGTTAACCGAGGGACCGAAAAGGCCTCGTGTGTGTTGCAGCCCAACACCCCTCCAAGTTGGCCCAAAACCCACCAAAACCCTCTCCATCATCTAGACCATTTGATCACGGTCACGTGGCCGAAAACCGCACCTCATTTGGGCTCTCCTAGCTCCCTCTATGCCTATAAATAGACCCACTCCCGAAATTTCGGATCTCTCCCCCGAAACCCTAGCTCTCTTCTTCCTCCGTGCACCGAACAACGTCCGCCGGCGCCGGACGTGTCCAACTTTCATCACCGCGGCCACATGGCACGCCCCCATACGCCGCCGCCTCACGCCCACATCGCCGCCACCTTGGCCCGGGAAGCCCGGATTGGGCCCCCGAGGCCCATCGCCACCCGCGCCGCCCAGGGTCTTCTTCCCCGCGCCCGGGTCGCCGCACCTCCGCCGCGGCCGCCGCCTTCCTTCCGCCGGCGCTCGCCTGGCCGGTCGCCGGCACCCGCATCCGCTGCGCTTGCTGAGGCCGGCGCCGACAACTGCCGCCGTTCGCCGCCTCGTCTCCCTTCTCCGCCTTCGCCACACCCCTCCGGCCGGCGTGCCCCCCATCTCCAAGTCTGGCGAGATCCAGATCCGACTCCGGCCATCCTCGTTTTGCGTGCTCCGGCGAGATCTGATCCAGATCTGAAAAACCCTAGGGGTTGACCTTTTTGTTCACTAAGTTTTCAGTTTATTTAGCTATTTTCATCATGTCGCAACTCCGCATCTGTAGCTCCGTTTTGGACGTATAGCATATCAAAATGTTCACCTCAGAGAGTATATCATTTCATCTCATTGCATCATTTTCATTTGAGTTCATCTTGATGCCTGAAATGTTGTTAGAAGAATGCTATTTGAGTTAATTGTCAGATCTGCTGCTCCATTTAGATATTTGTCATTTTTGCCATGATTATTGTGTGCATGATATGCCCCTGAGCTCTTCATGAGTTTTGTTATATGTTTTGCCATCTCTCCAGGGGTGCAACCCATGTATTTTTGTGATGTGTGTGGTGACTAGCACAAGCTTGCGAAGTGGAGCATTCGTTAATGCTGATTTCAGGGACTTAGCACTTCCACTAAGTCCTTGACCTGTTTATCTCAATATGACATATGTTCATGTTGTTTCCTAGTGATCCGTGCCTGTTTTGAGGATGATCAGTAAGGATGATTTGTTAATCTTGTAGTGCTCTATCCATCCATGTCTTTGTTTGCAATTATGGAGCACCCTAGCTTGAGTCAATCGAGCTCTACTTTTGCTATTTCGTGAATCTGGGCAGATTGTCTACTTGTTAGCAATTTTGCCGAGGATGTTGTAGTTGATCCGTGCATGCTATGCTATTGTTTTTGCCTTGTCTACCTTGTATTTTGTGCATTCTTGATGGGTGTATGCTTAGTTTGTCATGACTTGCTCTGTAGTGAGTGCATCGAGCTCGTAAACATGCCTACTTGATATCTGTTTCAGCATGCTCCAGTTTTCACTAAGTCTGAGAACTGATTATGTTTTTGTCATGTTCACATGCTTGCAAATGTATTTTCTGATCCCTTTTGGCTCAAGGTCACTAAGGGACTTTTGTTACGCTCTTTGAGTAGCTCCATGCCATGCTTTATTTTGCCATGTTCAGGTCCTGTAGCATATAGTTTTCTTGCTCTAAAGAGTGCTATCTGATCTGAAATTCCAGACAAGTGTTAATTTCACTAAGTCTGAAATCTGATTACCAAATGCATTTTTGCCATACTTGTTTGGACCTGTTAATGGATCAATTGGCCGTAGCTCAGTACTAGTCTTTTGTTAAGCTTCATGAGTGGATCCCTGCCATTTATTTTGATGCCATGTTTGGGTGTTGTAGCATGTTCATCTTGTTGCACTTAGATGGCTACTTGCTGTATATCGCAGAACGTGGTCATATTTGAATTGCTTGCCTTTTCCAAACCGTAACTCCGATTCCGGCGTTCTTTATATCGTTTTCAAGTGATTTCATCTCATATTTCTAGTGGCACACTTGGATTACCAAGTTGTAGCCAGGTTCATGCATTCCTTGTCAAATCTTGCATATGCATCACATATTGCATCCCGCATAGCATACCATCCTTGCATCATATTGTTTGAGCCTTGCACGTGGTTGATTGTGTCCTTGTTGCTTGTTTGTCTTGTTTGGGTAGAGCCGGGAGACGAGTTCGCTAACGAGGAGCCCGTTGAGTTTGCTTTCGAGGATCCAGTCAACTCTGACAACTTTGCAGGCAAGATGATCATACCCTCGAAATCACTACTATCTTTGCTTTGCTAGATGCTCGCTCTTTTGCTATGCCTATGCTATGATGCCTACCACTTGCTTTTCATGCCTCCCAAATTGCCATGTCAAACCTCTAACCCACCATGTCCCAGCAAACCGTTGATTGGCTATGTTACCGCTTTGCTCAGCCCCTCTTATAGCGTTGCTAGTTGCAGGTGAAGATTGGAGACCGTTCCTTGGTTGGAACATTATTTTACTTGTTGGGATATCATATATTGCCTTGTTACCTTAATGCATCTATATACTTGGTAAAGGGTGGAAGGCTCGGCCTCTCGCCTAGTGTTTTGTTCCATTCTTGCCGCCCTAGTTTCCGTCATATCGATGTTATGTTCCCGGATTTTGCGTTCCTTACGCGGTTGGGTTATAATGGGAACCCCTCTAGTTCGCCTTGATTAAAGCTTTTCCAGCAATGCCCAACCTTGGTTTTACCATTTGCCACCTAGCCTCTTTTTCCCTTGGGTTTCCGGAGCCCGAGGGTCATCTTATTTAAACCCCTCCCCGGGCCAGTGCTCCTCTGAGTGTTGGTCCAACTCGTCAGCCGCCGGTGGCTACCAGGGGCAACTCTGGGCTGGCCTACCGGAAGTTTAGACAATCTGAGTGTGCCCTGAGAAAGAGATATGTGCAGCTCCTATCGGGATTTGTCAGCACATTCGGGCGGTGTTGCTGGATTTGTTTTAACTTGTCGAAGTGTCTTGTAGAACCAGGATACCGAGTCTGATCGGAATGTCTCGGGAGGAGGTCTATTCCTTCGTTGACCGTGAGAGCTTGTCATGGGCTAACTTGGGACTCCCCTGCAGGGATTTGAACTTTTGAAAGCCGTGCCCACGGTTATGGGCAGATGGGAATTTGTTAATGTCCAGTTGTAGATAACTTGAACCTTAACTTTATTAAAATGAACCAACGGTGTGAGTTACCGTGATGGTCTCTTCTCGGTGGAGTCCGGGAAGTGAACACGGTGTTGGAGTAATGCTTGCGCAGGTTGCCCTCTAGTTAATCGCTCGCGCTTTGCCTCCTGTTCTCGCTCTCTTTGGCGAACAGGTTAGCCACCATATATGCTAGTCGCTTGCTGCAGCTCCACATATTTACCTTGCCTTACCTATTAAGCTTAAATAGTCTTGATCGCGAGGGTGCGAGATTGCTGAGTCCCTGTGGCTCACAGATTACTTCCAAACCAGATGCAGGGCCTGATGATTCCGCTCCAGATGGCGCGCTCGAGCTCAAGTGGGAGTTCAACGAGGACTCTCAATGTTACTACATGTCTTTCCCTGATGATCAGTAGTGGTGCCCAGTTGGGGTGATCGGGACCGTGTCGCATGTTGGGTTATCTTTTATTTTGGCGCCGTAGTCGGGCCATGAGTGTTTGAATGTTGTAATGCTATTTATGTACTTGATTGACGTGGCGACTGTAAGCCAACTATGTATCTCCCCTTTATTATTTATATTACATGGGATGTTGTGAAGATTGCCTAACTTGCGACATTGCTTTCAATGTGGTTATGTCTCTAAGTCGTGCCTCGACACGTGGGAGCTATAGCCTCATCGAGGGCGTTACAAGTTGGTAATTAGAGCATTCCCCGACCTTAGGAGCCCCCATTGCTTGATCGTTTTTAGCAGCCGAGTTGTGTCTAGAAAAATGTTTTGAGTCATTTAGGAATTATATATCGGAGAGTTTAGGAATTCTTTTTACTTCCCAGTCTCCTCACCGCTCTGGTAAGGCATCCTGACGTAGAGTTTTGACTCTTCTCTTCTCAAACTTCACTAAAAAAATTTAGGATCACGCGGCTATCTTGGAATCGTTCCGATGGTTTTGTGACGAGAACATTGTTCTTGGTGCCTCCTGTCTTTAGGGGTTGTGGCAGTGTCCCGGGGAGTTGAGCTCCGAGGTGTTGTCGTCACAATTTTATCGTTGCAGTTCTGGAATACGTGCGTTTAGTACGCCGACATCGAAAATCTCTTTTATGCAGTTCGTTGGTGAGATAACCTCGACGCCGCCCAGTACTGGGGCGGGAGTTCGGGAGTATCGCCATAACTTGTATAACGGATGCTTTTCGAAGGTTGAGGTAGATGGTTTCCAAAGTTTTCTCGGTTATGTGTTGAAGGATGGATACAGCTGGATGTAGGAATTGCTAGATTTGGGTGAGATATTACGCTTCCCCTGTATCCCCAACACCTGATTGCATAACCGGAAAGGTTCAGGAGTTTCATAGGTGGGAATTCTTGTAGCTCTAGTTCTTCTTCCACGGATATTTGGTTTGAGATTGGGATTTCTTACCGAGTATTCGTTCTTGATCCGTACCTTGTTGATTTATTACTCTACCTAAATTCTAAGTGGCTTCTCAATTTAGGGATATGTGACCATTTCAAGTGGAATGCATTCGTTCATTTTGTTCGGATGTGAAGACTATATGTTGCAATTTCAACCCGTTTGATTCAGCTTCATTTTGTCTATCAATGTGCTAACGGTGGTCAACCTCTTCAGGATGGCTCCCGCTAAGAGCACCAATCAGAATCAGAATCAAGATCCGCCACCACCTCCACCTCCTCCGGAGGCATGGCAAGCTCTTATGGCCGCAACCAATGCAAACACACAGTTGATCATGCAAATTCTTCAAGAGCGCAATCAAGCGAACCAAGGCAACCAAGGCAACAATCAGAATCACTTTGCTACACTCAACCAGTTCCTTGCTAACGGGCCAAAGGCTTTCAGCAATTGTGTTGAGGCAACTGATGCTGACGATTGGCTCGTGGATCTATGCAAGCATTTCAAGTGCAGTAACGTCAGGCCTGAGGACTTTGTCAAGTTCGCTTCCTTCCAACTCAAAGATCAAGCTGCAGAATGGTTTCAGCAGTACAAGGATTCCAGAGGTGGACGTGTTATTACCTGGGATGAATTCTGTCAAGATTTCAGAGCTCATCATATCCCCCAGAGCGTGGTTGAAAGCAAGCGTGAGGAATTCTGCAACCTGAAGCAAGGCTCTTTGTCTGTCTATGACTACAACAAGTTGTTTCAGAAGCTCGCCCGCTTTGCTAAGCAGGACGTCCCCGACGAGAAGAGCATGATATACCAGTTCAGGGGTGGTCTCAGAGAAGAAATCCAGCTAGCTCTTGTTCTCTTTGAGCCCTTGAGGTACGATGAGTTCTACAACATGGCATTGAAGCAAGAGGCTGCTCAACTGAGGTGTGATGCTTCCAAGAAGCGAGTCAGAGATGCTACTCCTTCTTCCTCTACTCAAGTGGCCAAGCAGCAGAAGTATTGGCTTCCTCCTCCTCCGTTTCGTCAGCCATATCAAAAGAGCAAAGGTGGCAGTGGATCTTCCCACCCACCCAACCCTGGCTTTTAGAACAAGACTTCATCTCAAGCTCCAAGATCAAGTGCTCCGTATCACCATCCGCTTTCAGAAGTCACGTGCAACAAGTGCCAACAGAAGGGTCACTATGCCAACAAATGTTTCAATCAGAGGCGTCTTCCTCCTCCTCCTCCTATGAGATCGGCAAGTACAGCTGTGGTCAAGCATAACCCCAAGTACGCCAAGGTCAATATGGTGAATGCAGCTCAGGCAGAGGATTCGTCAGATGTCATCATGGGTAACCTTCTTGTTAACAATGTTCCCGCAAATGTTCTTTTTGACACTGGTGCATCGCATTGTTTCATCTCGAGACCGTTTGCATCAAAGCATGGGTGGTTTTCTCAAGTTATGCATAAACCGTTAGCAGTTGTCTCTCCGGGTAGATGTTTGCTCGCTAACTACGAGGTTCCGGATATTTCTATCTTGATGGGTGATTTCAAGTTTCTGGCTTCTCCTATGATCCTTGGTAACTCGGATATTGATCTTATTCTCGGGATGGATTGGCTATCTAAGCACAAGGCTCAGCTTGATTGTGCAGCCAGGCAGATTCAATTGACTCATTCGTCTGAGGATGTAATTGTCTTTGCTGCTCGTGATAATACAATCCTTCTGTTTTCCCTCAATGAGAAGGGTGAACTGGATGCCATCTCGCAGATTCCAGTCATTTGCGAATATCAAGACGTCTTTCCAGAAGAGCTTCCAGGAATGTCTCCGCACCGGCCAGTTGAATTCGTCATTGATCTTGAGCCCGACACGGAACCAGTGTGCAAGCGTCCTACAAGCTCGGACCTGAAGAGTTGAAGGAGCTGAAGAAGCAACTCATATTCAAGAGAGAATGGGTCTCATCCGGCCTAGCTCTTCTCCGTGGGGTTGTGGTGTTCTTTTTGCGAAGAAGAAGGATGGAACAGACCGACTTTGTGTTGATTACCGTCCATTGAACAAGAAGACCATCAAGAACAAATACCCACTTCCCAACATCAACGAGCTGTTCGAACAACTCAAAGGTGCCCAAGTATTCTCCAAGCTTGATCTCCGTATGAGTTATCATCAGATTCGAATCCGTGAACAAGATATTCCCAAGACGGCTTTCAGGACAAGCTATGGTTCATATGAATACACTGTCATGTCTTTTGGCCTCGTCAACGCTCCTCCGACTTTCTCTCGCATGATGAACTTCATCTTCAACACCTACACCAATGACTTCGTTTTGGTCTATCTCGACGACATTCTGGTTTTCTCGAAGAACAAGGAAGATCATGCCAAGCACTTGCGTTTGGTACTCGATAAGCTCAGGGAACACAAGTTCTACGCTAAGTTCTCCAAGTGCGAATTTTGGCTCGATGAGGTTCTTTATCTTGGCCATATCATCTCTGCCAAGGGCATTGCGGTAAATCCTGAGAAGGTGTCTGCAATTGTGAATTGGGAACCTCCTCAGAACGTGAAGCAACTCCGTAGCTTCCTCGGTCTCGCAAGCTCTTGCCAAAGATTTGTTGAAAACTTTTATAAGATCGCGAAGCCTCTCTCAAATCTTCTCCAGAAGCACGTCAAGTACGTTTGGTCTCCAGAGTGTGACATTGCTTTCAACACTTTAAAAGAGAAATTGGTCACCGCTCCAGTTCTGACTCCGCCTGATGAATCCAAGCCGTACGAGGTCTTTTGTGATGCCTCTCTCCAAGGTCTTGGCGCAGTGTTGATGCAAGAGAAGAAAGTTGTGGCTTATACCTCTCGCCAGTTGAAGCCTAACAAGAAGAATTACCCCACTCATGATCTCGAGTTGGCGGCAGTTGTGCATGCTCTTTTGACTTGGAGACATCTCTTATTGGGGAGAAAAGTGGACATCTTCACTGACCACAAGAGTCTCAAGTACATCTTCACTCAGCCTAATCTCAACCTCAGGCAGACTCGATGGGTCGAAATGATTCAAGAGTATAATCCGAGTATTGAGTATACTCCAGGCAAGGCCAATGTGATTGCTGACGCATTGAGCAGGAAGGCTTATTGTAACAGTCTGATTCTCAAGCCTTATCAACCCGAGCTTTGTGAAGCTTTCCGCAAACTTAATCTGCAAGTTGTTCCTCAAGGTTTCCTCGCCAACCTTCAAGTCTCTCCTACCTTGGAAGACCAGATTCGCCAAGCACAGCTTCTTGATGCTATGGTGAAAAAGGTGAAGATTGGGATTGCCAAGAGTCAACCCAAGTACAAGTGCTACCGCCTTGATGACAAGGACACTCTCTTCTTTGAGGATCATATTGTTGTGCCCAAAGGTGACCTTCGTAAAGTGATCATGAACGAGGCTCACAATTCTCTCCTCTCCATCCATCCTGGGAGCACGAAGATGTATCAAGACCTCAAGCAGGCTTATTGGTGGACTCGAATGAAGCGCAAGATTGCTCAATTCGTGAATGAGTGTGATGTCTGCAGAAGAGTGAAGGAAGAACACCAAAGGCCAGCTGGTCTCCTCCAACCTCTTGCCATTCCAGAATGGAAGTTTGACCACATTGAAATGGACTTCGTGACTGGGTTTCCAAAGTCCAAACGTGGCAATAATGCTATATTCGTTGTCATCGACAAACTCACTAAAGTGGCTCACTTTCTGCCTATCAAAGAGTCAATCACTGCAGCTCAATTGGCGGAACTCTATACCTCTCGGATTATCTCTCTGCATGGTATTCCACAAGTGATCTCTCCAGACCGTGGCAGCATCTTTACCTCCAAGTTTTGGGATTCTTTTCAGAAGGCCATGGGCACCAACATCCGCTTCAGCACAGCTTTCCATCCTCAAACTAGCGGCCAAGTCGACCGTGTCAACCAGATTCTTGAAGATATGCTCAGGGCTTGTGTGATCTCCTTCGGCATGAAGTGGGAGGATTGTCTTCCTTATGCTGAATTCTCCTACAACAACAGTTTTCAAGCAAGTTCGGGCAAGGCCCCATTTGAAATTCTGTATGGCAGGAAGTGTCGTACCCCTCTCAACTAGTCTGAAACCGGTGAATGTCAGCTTCTCGGAAATGACTTAATCACAAAGGCAGAGGAAATGTGCAAAGTCATTCGAGATAACCTCAAAGCAGCCCAATCCCGCCAGAAGAGCTACTATGATAGTAAGCACCGTGATTTGGCTTTCGGGATCGAAGATCATGTGTACCTCCGCGTCTCTCCTATGAAAGGTACTCGTCGCTTCGGTATCAAAGGGAAGCTTGCCCCTAGATACATGGGACCTTTCAAGATCGTCTGCAAGAGAGGCGATCTTGCCTATAAACTCGAACTTCCTTCAAACTTTGCAAATGTGCATGACGTGTTCCATGTCTCTCAGCTTCGAAAGTGCTTCAAGACTCCTGACCGCACCGTCAACTTCGAGGACATTGAGCTCCAAGAAGATCTCTCTTATCATGAGCACCCCGTTGCTATTCTTGAAGAGACTGAATGCAAGACTCGCAACAAGTCAATCAAATTCCTCAAAGTCAAGTGGTCACACCATTCCGACCGTGAAGCTACCTGGGAACGTGAGGATCACCTCTGTTCTAAGTACCCGACATTTTTTCAGTCCTAGATCTCGAGACGAGATCCTTTTGTAGTGGTGGAGTGTTGTAACACCCCGGATGTGATTTACCCAATATGTACTCCAACTCTTGCCGTTTCTGGCCTTAAGTTATTTTATTTTCTCGGGTTCGGGTTTTTTTGTCTCCGTGTGTTGTTATCGTTGTCATGCATCTCATATCATGTCATCATGTGCATTGCATTTGCATACGTGTTCGTCTCATGCATCCGAGCATTTTCCCCGTTGTCCGTTTTGCATTCCGGCGCTTCGTTCTCCTCCGGTGGTCATTTCTACTTTTCTTTCGTATGTGGGTTTTAAACATTTCCGGATTGGACCGTGACCTGCCAAGCGGCCTTGGTTTACTACCGGTAGACCGCCTGTCAAGTTTCGTACCATTTGGACTTCGTTTGATACTCCAACGGTTAACCGAGGGACCGAAAAGGCCTCGTGTGTGTTGCAGCCCAACACCCCTCCAAGTTGGCCCAAAACCCGCCAAAACCCTCTCCATCCTCTAGACCGTTTGATCACGATCGCGTGGCTGAAAACCGCACCTCATTTGGACTCTCCTAGCTCCCTCTATGCCTATAAATAGACCCACTCCCGAAATTTTGGATCTCTCCCCCGAAACCCTAGCTCTCTTCTTCCTCCGTGCACCGGACAACGTCCGCCGGTGCTGGACGTGTCCGACTTTCATCACCGCCGCCACGTGGCACGCCCCCATACGCCGCCGCCTCGCGCCCACATCACCGCCACCTCGGCCCGAGAGGCCCGTATTGGGCCCCCGAGGCCCATCGCCACCCGCGCCGCCCAGGGTGTTCTTCCCCGCGCCCGGGTCGCCGCACCTCCGCCGCGGCCGCCGCCTTCCTTCCGCCGGCGCTCGCCTGGCCGCTCGCCGGCACCCGCGTCCGCTGCGCCTGCCAAGGCCGGCGCCGACAACTACCGCCGTTCGCCGCCTCGTCTCTCTTCTCCGCCTTCGCCACACCCCTCCGGCCGGCGTGCCCCCCATCTCCAAGTCCGGCGAGATCCAAGTCCGACTCCAGCCATCCTCGTTTTGCGTGCTCCGGCGAGATCCGATCCAGATCTGAAAAACCCTAGGGGTTGACCTTGTTCTTCACTAAGTTTTCAGTTTATTTAGCTATTTTCATCATGTCGTAACTCCGCATCCGTAGCTCCGTTTTGGACGTATAGCATATCAAAATGTTCACCTCAGAGAGTACATCATTTCATCTCATTGCATCATTTTCATTTGAGTTCATCTTGATGCTTGAAATGTTGTTAGAAGAATGTTATTTGAGTTAATTGTCAGATCTGCTGCTCCATTTAGATATTTGTCATTTTTGCCATGATTATTGTGTGCATGATATGCCCCTGAGCTCTTCATGAGTTTTGTTATATGTTTTGCCATCTCTCCAGGGGTGCAACCCATGTATTTTTGTGATGTGTGTGATGACTAGCACAAGCTTGCGAAGTGGAGCATTCGTTAATGCTGATTTCAGGGACTTAGCATTTCCACTAAGTCCTTGACATGTTTATCTCAATATGACATATGTTCATGTTGTTTCCTAGTGATCCGTGCCTGTTTTAAGGATGATCAGTAAGGATGATTTGTTAATCTTGTAGTGCTCTATCCATCCATGTCTTTGTTTGCAATTATGGAGCACCCTAGCTTGAGTCAATCGAGCTCTACTTTTGCTATTTCGTGAATCTGGGCAGATTGTCTACTTGTTAGCAATTTTACCGAGGATGTTGTAGTTGATCCGTGCATGCTATACTATTGTTTTTGCCTTGTCTACCTTGTATTTTGTGCATTCTTGATGGGTGTATGCTTAGTTTGTCATGACTTGCTCTGTAGTGAGTGCATCGAGCTCGTAAACATGCCTACTTGATATCTGTTTCAGCATGCTCCAGTTTTCACTAAGTCTGAGAACTGATTATGTTTTTGTCATGTTCACATGCTTGCAAATGTATTTTCTGATCCCTTTTGGCTCAAGGTCACTAAGGGACTTTTGTTACGCTCTTTGAGTAGCTCCATGCCATGCTTTATTTTGCCATGTTCAGGTCCTGTAGCATATAGTTTTCTTGCTCTAAAGAGTGTTATCTGATCTGAAATTCCAGACAAGTGATAATTTCACTAAGTCTGAAATCTGTTTACCAAATGCATTTTTGCCATACTTGTTTGAACCTGTTAATGGATGAATTGGCCGTAGCTTAGTAATAGTCTTTTGTTAAGCTTCATGAGTGGATCCCTGCCATTTATTTTGATGCCATGTTTGGGTGTTGTAGCATGTTCATCTTGTTGCACTTAGATGGCTACTTGCTGTATATCGCAGAACGTGGTCATATTTGAATTGCTTGCCTTTTCCAAACCGTAACTCCGATTCCGGCGTTCTTTATATCGTTTTCAAGTGATTTCATCTCATCTTTCCAGTGGCACACTTGGATTTCGAATTTGTGGCTAGGTTCATGCATTTCTTGTCAAATCTTGCATATGCATCACATATTGCATCCCGCATAGCATACCATCATTGCATCATATTGTTTGAGCCTTGCACGTGGTTGATTGTGTTCTTGTTGCTTGTTTGTCTTGTTTGGGTAGAGCCGGGAGACGAGTTCGCTAACGAGGAGCCCGTTGAGTTTGCTTTCGAGGATCCAGTCAACTCTGACAACTTTGCAGGCAAGATGATCACACCCTCGAAATCACTACTATCTTTGCTTTGCTAGATGCTCGCTCTTTTGCTATGCCTATGCTACGATGCCTACCACTTGCTTTTCATGCCTCCCAAATTGCCATGTCAAACCTCTAACCCACCATGTCCTAGCAAACCGTTGATTGGCTATGTTACCGCTTTGCTCAGCCCCTCTTATAGCGTTGCTAGTTGCAGGTGAAGATTGGAGACCGTTCCTTGGTTGGAACATTATTTTACTTGTTGGGATATCATTATATTGCCTTGTTACCTTAATGCATCTATATACTTGGTAAAGGGTGGAAGGCTCGGCCTCTCGCCTAGTGTTTTGTTCCATTCTTGCCGCCCTAGTTTCCGTCATATCGGTGTTATGTTCCCGGATTTTTTGTTCCTTACGCGGTTGGGTTATAATGGGAACCCCTTGATAGTTCGCCTTGATTAAAGCTTTTCCAGCAATACCCAACCTTGGTTTTACCATTTTCCACCTAGTCTTTTTCCCTTGGGTTTCCGGAGCCCGAGGGTCATCTTATTTAAACCCCTCCCCGGGCCAGTGCTCCTCTGAGTGTTGGTCCAACTCGTCAGCCGCCGGTGGCTACCAGGGGCAACTCTGGGCTGGCCTACCGGAAGTTTAGACAATCTGAGTGTGCCATGAGAAAGAGATATGTGCAGCTCCTATCGGGATTTGTCAGCACATTCGGGCGGTGTTGTTGGATTTGTTCTAACTTGTCGAAGTGTCTTGTAGAACCGGGATACCAAGTCTGATCGGAACGTCTCGGGAGGAGGTCTATTCCTTCGTTGACCGTGAGAGCTTGTCATGGGCTAAGTTGGGACTCCCCTGCAGGGATTTGAACTTTCGAAAGCCGTGCCCGCGGTTATGGATAGATGGGAATTTGTTAATGACCGGTTGTAGATAACTTGAACCTTAACTTTATTAAAATGAACCAACGGTGTGAGTTACCGTGATGGTCTCTTCTCGGCGGAGTCCGGGAAGTGAACACGGTGTTGGAGTAATGCTTGTGCAGGTTGCCCTCTAGTTTCTCGCTCGCGCTTTGCCTCCTCTTCTCGCTCTCTTTGGCGAACAGGTTAGCCACCATATATGCTAGTCGCTTGCTGCAGCTCCACATATTTACCTTGCCTTACCTATTAAGCTTAAATAGTCTTGATCGCGAGGGTGCGAGATTGCTGAGTCCCTGTGGCTCACAGATTACTTCCAAACCAGATGCAGGGCCTGATGATTCCGCTCCAGATGGCGCGCTCGAGCTCAAGTGGGAGTTCAACAAGGACTCTCAACGTTACTACGTGTCTTTCCCTGATGATCAGTAGTGGTGCCCAGTTGGGGTGATCGGGACCGTGTCGCATGTTGGGTTATCTTTTATTTTGGCGCCGTAGTCGGGCCATGAGTGTTTGAATGTTGTAATGCTATTTATGTACTTGATTGACGTGGCGAGTGTAAGCCAACTATGTATCTCCCCTTTATTATTTATATTACATGGGATGTTGTGAAGATTGCCTAACTTGCGACATTGCTTTCAATGCGGTTATGTCTCTAAGTCGTGCCTCGACACGTGGGAGCTATGGCCGCATCGAGGGCGTTACAGCATATAGTAGGAACATCTACGCATATCGCTAGTACTACTACAACAGAAAGAAACACGAGAAGGATAAACGATGTATACCCTCCAATCGGCCACGCAGCGGTGGTGGCGGTGGTGGAGCCGCGGCATCCTCGGCGGCCTTCTTGTCGGCCTCGGCCTTCTCAGCGGCGGCACGGTCGGCGTCGGTCGATATGGTGATGCGGACGTAGATGAACAGAAGCGAGCAGTCGCGTAATCGCTACAAAAAACCTAATCGCCCCTCTCCCGTACAGGATCCAGAGAAGCGGGGTTTCGGAGGCCTGCTCTCCCGTCAACCGTGTACGCGGTGAACGGGACAGAGTCGCCGGCGGCAGCAGCAGCAGAGGAACGATGTGGGCGCGAAGGCGGAGACGCGTTCTGTTTTCATGACGGCTAGGGTTGGCAGCATCCCACATATATATGTGGGGCCACGCGTGGAGAGATGTGGGCTGGACCCACGTCCAAGTCGGTAGCCCACGATCCGACGTCTCAGATCGTGGCCCTACCTGTCAAAGACTCTCCGTTCCTGACCGGCAAAAAGAAGAGCATAAGAGTGAGCTCGGCTCAATCCCGCAACCCGCGGCGCGGTGTGGCGAGGAGGAGTGCGCGAGGGCCTCATCTCTTCTCAAGCTCCAATAGCATGATGGAGAGGATCCCTTATAAACCACTCCAACTCTCCTTCCACTTCCGGGGTGGGACTAAACTTCCCACCACCTTGTCATGCCACCTGCATGGGCCCTTAGAGATCAAATCTGAAATTGTCATATGGGCTCTAGGCCCATCTCATATTTCAATAATTACTAGTTGCTTCTACTAAAATTGTTGATTGTTGGGGGAGCCAGGCCACTGCTCGTCCCCCTGGCTCCGCCCCTGCATGTGCCGGCCCATTAGTTGCGAGCTAATCATAGGGGACCAGCGTCTACTTGTTAATACACTTATAAACTTGCCGCGAAAGGAAAAACCAGAAATTGTTCAGCTAATTGTCTATTGTGTCCGGGACTCGTTGGACAATGGCAGGGGGCGTCGTGGTCGTGGAGCTATCGCAAGCTGTAGCCAGCATGAGACTCTCTGCCCGTTATCTTGGAGGAGGTTCTAAGGATTAACTTGGATACATACTCTGATGTCTACGGCCGGCAGCCGAGAGTTGTATGATGGAGGCGTTTACTGTGGCATCCACTGGCTTGGGTAGCTAGCCAACAGTGTGGAAATCGATCGAGGGTTCCTCTCGTTAGGCCAATAGTGCCTGTCGTTATGGCCTGTTAACATTACCGTATGCGTACTAATCGGTCGATCGACGCCCTCTGGTTTCTACGGCTACGTCGCGCAACAGTAGACATCTAGACGGTTTCACCCTGCCGGCAAGATGCAGTGGTGCTGAAAATGCTGTCGACCGATGCATGGAATCCGATCCCAGCATAATCCAGAATATTTGTCGTCGTGAGAGGATCGACTGGGCCCGGCAGCCGGGCCGCGAATCCGGCCGGCGGAGACGATCGGGCGGGAGGCCGGCCGGCGGCCGGGCCATGTGCATGCCGCCGCCGCGCCCGTACGGCGTGACGGACACCAACAATTTTTGGTGGGCCCATAGGATAGGAGAGAGGGCGCGTACAGTGGCAAGCAGCTGATAGCAGCGCTGGCCGGCGTGGCGCCGAAGTGACTCAACGGCGGCGACTCGGGGTTAGAAAGCCGGCCAACCGGACGGCCGGCGAATTAAGCGGCCAGCAGGAAAGTGATGTACCAGTGGCCGGCGCGCGCACGGCGGGTGATTTTGCACGGCGGGGTACCATCTCTCTCACCTGTACTACATGTGCATGTGCAGAGCGCTGCGCGGCATCATGCATCAGGGAAGGGAGGTTGTGGCACAGCGCGCGCGACAGCCGACGGTGCGCACGCACTTGCGCGGCATGAGACGCCACGTAGCTGCATTGCATGTTTGTGGGCATGCAGTTGTCCAATTGCTACCATGGACGTGGTCTAAGGTGCGGGGACCAAGCTGGGGTCGATGAGATGAGCTCGGCAAGGGCTAGCCAACGACGTGGAATATTTTGAGTATGTTTTTAAGACCGCTTTTGCTTTAGCCAACTGTATGTACTCGCTCAGAAAGCCAATTCAGAGATCTAAAGAAAAAGTTAGCCTAGAATAGAAATATTGGGAATCAAGCTTTGTGCTGCTGCATAATGATTATTTCGATTTAAATTTTCTCCACGGACAGGGGCTCCGGTTTTTGTCATTCCTTTCCATTTTGTTAGGGCTTTGTTTGCTGCTCACGAATACGAGATGACGGTGGCTCCCTGAAGATGAAATAAAGGTCTCCCCGCCTAACCCCCGTTTCGGCGGTGCGTCTAGCATCGTTGGTGAGCGTGTGGAGGTGTGTCTTCGCCCGATCTATCTTTGGTGGATTTGCTTGGATCTCGTCATTGTTCGTCTACATTCATGTGTCTTTGGGTTGGATCCTTCTGATCTACATTATTATTCAGCGGCGCGGTTGCTGTTCTGGTGCACTAGTCCTATGGGGCCTTAGCACGACAACTTCCTGACTGTCTACTACAACAAGTTGTGCTCGACTCCGGCGATGGAGGGACGATGACGGCGGTGCGCCTTCGGCTTGCTTCAGTCTTTGTAGTCGTCGCTGGGTGGTCTATAAATCTGGATGTAATTTTTATTATTTCTGGTGTTCATTGTACTACCATGATTGAAGATGAATAGATTGGAAGTTTTTTCACAAAAGTAGTAGCATTAGATTCATGATAAAATAAAATTTCATCATATACCTATCTGGTTTCACAAACATTGATATATTTTTGCACAAACTTGGTCAAACTTTGAGATAGTTTGACCCTTCAACAAAGTTGGAAGTAGACTCTTTCAAGGACGGAGGGAGTACATTTCAAGCCGGGTTTGGACTTAGCAGACGAAATTTATGCAAACCGTTTGATATTCATCAAAGTTCGGAAAGAAAATAACACAAATCATGCATACATAGCAAGCAAATAAGTCTATTGTCTCAAATTCGATGTCCAACAAGTTTTTCAACGGATCATGTCATCCTACACATATCGCCCCTTCAGCTTCATCCAACAGTGTGTGTATCTAAATGACCGTCCCTCTGTCTTGTGGCACAGAAGAGCATACGGGCTACACAATGTGTAAAGCAACATTGAGTGAATGAATGATTCAATCAACAAGGTGAGGAAGAAGAAGCAAAACTTACGATCTCTTTCTCTGCCGTATGCAATGACCACCTTGCCTCCAGCTGAGCAACTACATACAAACTTAGTGATGATGGTCTACATGGTGTGCCATCGATACGATAACAACCTCACACTACGATTATGGATGATGTGCATGTCGTAGGGCGCAATGTGTTTTCACGCGTAAAACGATTCATGCACTTGTTGTCTGAATGTCTTCCCTCTGCTCCTGCTTACGAAATTCGCGGATACGACAAACCACGCATCGCACAATAACTCATCATCCCTGGTCGAGTAACCAGCCATCCTTGTTACTCGAAAAAATGACATGGCATTCGAAAATAAGCTCAATGGCATTTGACTTGAACACCTGTCGGGAGTGGTGGCTGCCATAGAGGTCGTCGACGGGGTCGCGGAGTGTACCTGGGTACAAATGACTCTAGGGTGGGCAACGCTGTCGTAAAAGTCGAGCTGGCGCGTCGGTGATGGTTGCGAACGTCCGGCAATGCCTGGGTGGAGGCCGAAGAGTTACAACGCCGGCCACGGAGGTGGAGGTTGCGAATGCAAAGTAGGGGAGAGAGAGGAGTGGAAGAAAATAGGACTGCGAGGGCGGATTTAGTGGGCTTGGGGTGTCGAGTCCAACGTGGCTGCTGTCCGGACCCCCCCTACTTTGCCTCCACCTTGCGGAAGAAAGCGCATCCGGACCGCCAAGCGAACCGATACAGGCCCGTTGGATAGTTTCCACAGTCCGTACGTATGCGGGCAGTTTAAGGGTCCGTATTGAAGATGCTCTAAGAAAGGAGAACCAGCGCACATTGCCCACATAGATATGGGCTTCGGCACCACGTGAAACACCAACTACTCTCTTTTGTTTTGAAAAAAAAACACTTCTGATGTACTCCCTCCGTTCCGAAATATTTGTCGTGGGTATGGATGTATCTAGATGTATTTTAGTTCTAGATACATCAATTTCTGCGACGAGTAATTTGGAACGGAGGGAGTATTCATCAATTATCATGCCAGTACAAATAAACCACGAAGTAACCAAAATTATATCCAGATTCATAGACCACCTAGCAACAAATGAGTCGTTTGGATCCCGGTCCCCACGTATCTAATTTCAGTAATAAATGGTTTTAGGTGTAAGCGAGAAAACAAATGTGTGGATCTCTGATAGCAAATGATATCATGTATGTACGGTTATCTAGCAGTGGCAAAAAAATCAGAACGTGTCTTCTTCAATGTAAAGGAACTATGCGCGAACAGTAAAATGGATGATCCATTGATTATGATGAACAGTATATTTATATTTCATGAAAAGGCGCATCGCACAGCCGCAATGGTTCACAATCAACGCGATTAAAGGACGTGTCGGTTAGGATAGAGAGAGAACGGGCGCATCCCCCTGGTGAGAAAACCGCACATGCATGTCGGTTTGAAAAAGCTGGGATTTCCCTTTAATTAAACTAATTAACTAAATCTTAACACTCTCTCTAATCCCTGCTTTCATTGTTGCCTTCCACCCACCCAGTTTCAAGACATGGTACTTATAATTTGGATTTGTTACACCAATTATTCTTGTAAACATTATCATCACCATCACCATCATTATCATCTGTTTCCTCCAAAAATCCTGTAGGAAAAATATGAGGAAATATGTACAATATGTCATCAAAAACTCCTTCCAAAAATCCAGTGGGAAAATAAGGAGAAACCGACATAACAATGCATGTATTACTATTGCCTCATTAAAAATCTTCCATAAGAAACCATTTAGGAAAAAGTTATAAAGGAAAAGAGTGCACTATCAAAGATCCGAAGATCACAAACAAATTATCATTCAGGGAGACACTCCCCTTGAACTTTGCAAGTCCCGTAGTCGTTTCATACCAATTTCATTGATGTACTTCTTAAATAAAAAACTTGGTAATGACTTTGTAAACAAATCAGCAAGATTGTCACATGACTTCGTTTGCAAATTTTTTATCTCCCCACTTTCCTGTAATATGACGCCCGGATAATTAAGCTATAGTAATTCCCTGCTAATGATGTCACGTTACCACGGTTACTATTGTCGATCTCGCGATGGTTCGAAATTGATTCAAATTCAAATTCAAAATCAAGCAAACAATAAAACTTTTCAAAATATTAAAACTAAAATGTTCGGGTTGTGCCAAATAATGCGTAGGTAATTGTGGTGAAAAAACCACACTTCTGTAAATTATTCAAATGCACTAAAATAAATAAAACAGCAGCTAAACCTATTATAAATGCCCTTTTGAAATTTATAAAAATGTGAACTAAATAGTTTAAAAATACCAAAATATAGTATGGAAGTGGGCTAATTTACAACCTCCATTCAGGTACTGGTCTTATAATTTTACAAAACAAAAAACTATTAAAAACTATAATAGAAAACAGAAAAGTAAAATAAAATAAAAACAGAAAAGAATATACAAAAAAAAAGAAAACAAAAGAAGGACCCCCCCACTAGGCCTCGGCCCAGTTGGCCATCGGCCCAACCAGGCCGGCCCGCCCGCGCGCCTCTGGCCTACTAAGGCCTCGCTACCCCCACCCCCCCCCCACCCCACCCCACCGTAACCTAATTCCCCACCCCCCACCCCACGACCCCCACACCTCACACGCCTCTCTCCCTCGTCTCCCTCCCAGCGCCGCACACACCCAACCTCCCCCAACGCCAGGGCAGACAGGCCCTGCGCCCCATCCACATCCCCTGTCGCGCCGGAGCCGCACCACCGCTGCCGCGCCCGTGCCCGGGGATCCGTCGCCTATCGTCGTCCTCGCGCCACCGGCGCGCAGAAGCTCCTGCCATGGCCGCACCTGCCTGGTCCTTCGTGTCCGTGCCGCGCCAAGCCACCTCCTTGCCAGAGAGGGACGGATCCCGGAGGCCCCGTCGCGGATCCGACCTTCCCTCGCCTTGCTTCCCTCGTCGAAGACCCCTCGTCGACCGGTGCCCGCCTCCACCGCCACTGCCGTGCCGGCGCCTCGCCGTCTCGGTCACGTCCGCTGCGGCACCCAGCGGCCCCGGCGAGCACGCCCGCGCCTGTGAGCTGCCACCTCCGCCTCGCAGCTTCTCCGTCATCCCCGCGCCGCGCCTCCCCAAGCCGCTGCTCTACCTCGCGCTTGCCGGCCCATCCAGCCGCCGGACCTCACCGGCAGGGTCCGTCGAGCCTCCCCGAGCCCTCCTCTGCAATGATGTGAGCATCTGGCTCCGCCTGACCTCTTCCCACTCCTCCCCGTGCCCTCCAGAGCTGGTTGACGCGAGCTCCACCATAGTCGCCGCCTTCCGTCGCCCCCGACGCAGTTTCGGCCGCCCCTAGCTCCAAACGAAGGCACGACTCGATGCGGCACAACGTGCTTGACCGTTTAACGCCCAGGATGACCCTTTTGGTTGCCGGAGCCGCTGGGTCCGCATGCGCCGCCGTCCACTGAACTCACGCGCACACATGTCCCAACACTAGGTTGACCCACTGACGTGTGGGCCCGCCCGGTTTAACCAATCCTTTAACCACCTAATTAGAACTTAATAAAACTGTTTAGATGAATAACTGAAAATGACATGTGGACCCATTTCATTTAAAAGCCTGTTTAAAAATATCTAAGACAATGACATGTGCCCCCCCAATTAATTTGTTAACTTAATTAAACTGTTAATTTACCCTGTCTCTATGACAGCTGGGCCCACCAGCCAGTTTGACCAGTCGCCGTTGACCTAGTCAACTGCTGACTGGACTATTGACTTTGACCCTGACCCCACCCGTCATACACCGTGGCTGGCACTGCATTACGTGGCAAAAGTATTTACTGATTAAATTTGGAATATAAATAAATCCATAAGTTGAATAAATCTTTGAAAATTAATATAAAATAAACCGTAGCTCGGATGGAAAAACTTTGTACATGAAAGTTGCTCAGAACGACGAGACGAACTCGGATACGCAACATGTTCGTCCGCCACACATCCCAAGCATAGCGAACACGCAACTTTCCCTCTTTGGTTCATCTGTTCGAAAACGTGAAACACCGGGAATACTTTCCCGGATGTTTTCCCCCTTTGCCGGTATCACTCAGTACCGCATTAGGGCACCCCTAGCACCGCGTATTATCATGCCATGCCTTGTGATGCTTTGATTGCACTGTTATTTATTGTTTCCCCCTCCACTACTTCTTTCCGGTAGACCCCGAGACCGCTGCCGGTACCCCTATTGTCGACTACGGTGTTGACGACCTTTCTTGCCAGAGCAACCAGGCAAGCCCCCCCTTTGATCACCAGATATCGCCTACTCTTCTCTCTACTTCTTGCATTAGAGTAGTGTAGCATGTTACTACTTTGCGTTAATCCTGTTCTAATGCATAGCCTGTCATTGTTGCTACAACTATTGATACCTTACCTGCAATCCTACATGCTTAGTATAGGATGCTAGTTTATCATTAGTGGCCCTACATTCTTGTCCGTCTGCCATGCTATACTATCGGGCCGTGAGCACTTCGGGAGGTGATCACGGGTATATACTATATACTTTATATACATGACACATGTAGTGACTAAAGTCGGGTCAGCTCGTTGAGTACCCGCAAGTGATTCTGATGAGGGGGCTGAAAGGACAGGTGGCTCCATCCCGGTAGAGGTGGGCTTGGGTTCCCGACGGCCCCCAACTGTTACTTTGTGGCGGAGCGACAGGGTAGGTTGAGACCACCTAGGAGAGAGGTGGGCCTGGCCCTGATTGGCATTCGCGGATACTTAAGATGTTTAACGAGATCTTGGTATTTGATCTGAGTTTGGCCACTGGCTTATACACACTAACCATCTACGCCGGGACAGTTATGGGCACTCGACGTCGTGGTATCAGCCGAAGCCTTCATGACGTCAGCGATTGAGCAGCGCGGGTCAGATTGGACTAGAACGCCTGCTAGGCTAGGTCTGCTTCCGGCCGCGTTTCGCAACGTGCAGGTGTGCAAAGGGCGATGGGCCCAGACCCCTGCGCCATAGGATTTAGACCGGCGTGCTGACCTCTCTGTTGTTCCTAGGTAGGGGTGCGACGTGTTGATCTTCCGAGGCCGGGCATGACCCAGAAAAGTGTGTCCGGCCAAATGGGATCGAGCGTGTTGGGTTATGTGGTGCACCCCTGCAGGGAAGTTAATCTATTTGAATAGCCGTGATCTTCGGTAACAAGACGACTTGGAGTTGTACCTTGACCTTATGACAACTAGAATCGGATACTTAATAAAACACACCCTTCCAAGTGCCAGATACAACCGGTGATCGCTCTCGCACAGGGCGTCGAGGGGAGGATCATTGGTTAGGGTTATGCTATGCGATGCTACTTGGAGGACTTCAGTCTACTCTCTTCTACATGCTGCAAGACGGAGGCTGCCAAAAGCGTAGTCTTCGAAAGGACTAGCTATCCCCCTCTTATTCCGACATTCTACAGTTCAGTCCACATATGATACCCTTATTCCATTTGATACCAATGCATACATATGTAGTGTAGCTCCTTGCTTGCGAGTACTTTGGATGAGTACTCAGGGTTGCTTTGCTTCCCCTTTTCCCCTTTCCTATAACCGATTGCTGTGACCAGACGTGGGAGCCCAGGAGCTAGACGCCACTATCGATGACGACTACTACTACTTGGGAGGTGCCTACTACTACGTGCAGCCCGCTGACGACGACAAGGAGTAGTTTAGGAGGATCTCAGGCAGGAGGCCTACGCCTCTTTCGATCTGTATCCCAGTTTGTGCTAGCCTTCCTAAGGCAAACTTGTTTAACTTCTGTCTGTACTCAGATATTTTTGCTTCCGCTGACTGATCTATGATCGAGCTCTTGTATTCGAGCCCTCGAGGCCCCTGGCTTGTAATATGATGCTTGTATGACTTATTTTTATTTGTAGAGTTGTGTTGTGATATCTTCCCGTGAGACCCTGATCTTGATCGTACACGTTTGCGTGTATGATTAGTGTACGGTCAAATTGGGGCGTCACATGGAACTCATGGGGATAAAATAATTTAGGAGAAATATGCTTTTTAATGTTGCTCTTTATATAACATGTCTGCATCTGTGTAATACATGCAACATTATCTTCATAGATAATAGTGGGTGATTTCAATAATCCAATCCCACTTGAACCTTCAATAAAGTTAATCATTCTGCGAAGCCATGCACATTCACATGATGCTTCAAAGAAAGCAATAATTTCAGAATGATTCGTGGATGTAGCCACTAGAGTTTGTTTTGTTGACTTCCAAGAAAAAGTCGTACCTCCACTCAAGAAGACAAAACCAGTCTGTGATCTGGCATTATGGGGATCCGATAGATATCCAGCATCACAATATCCCACCCTGGTCTTATCTTGATTTTTCCGATAGAACAAACCAAGATCTTTGGTGCCTTGAAGATATCTGGAAATGTTCTTCACACCAACCCAATGCCTTTTTGTTGGTGATGCACTGAATCTAGCCAATAAATTTACTGCAAATGATATATCAGGCCTGGTGCAGTTTACTAGATACATTAATGCTCCAATAGCACTGAGTGAGGAAACTCAGGTCCTAATACCTCTTCATCATCACCATTAGGCCTAAATGGGTCTTTATCTCTATCAAGAGATCTAACAACCATTGGTGTTTTCGATGGATATGCTTTATCCATATTAAATTTCTCAAGAATCTTCTGGATATAAGCAGACTGATGAACAAGTATTCCTGAAGGAAGATGTTCAAGTTGTAAGCCCAAACAAAATTTAGTCTTACCCAGATCTTTCATCTCAAACTCCGTCTTAAGATGATTACTTGCCTCATGTATTTCTTGTGTAGTCCCAATGATATTCAGATCATCCACATACACAGAAATAATGCAAAATCCATGCTTAGATTTCTTAATAAACACACATGCGCAATTACTATTGTTTGAGTAACCCTTCTGAAGAAGGAGTATACTCGGTCGGTTATACCACATTCTTCCCGACTGCTTCAAGCCATACAATGACTTCTGAAGTTTTACGCAATACATGTTGCGATTAGCCTTTGGATTCGGAAGCTTCATTCCATCAGGAACTTTCATATAAATATCCGAATCCAGTGACCCATATAAATATGCAGTCACAACATCCATCAGTTAGATAGACAAATTCATTTTCACTGCCAGTGATATTAAATATCGGAATATTGTTCCACTCATAACAGGAGAATATGTTTCATCATAATCAATGCCGGGTCTCTGCGTGAACCCCTGTGCTACAAGCCTCGCCTTATATCTCACCACCTCATTGTTCCCATTCCTCTTACGAACAAAAACTCATTTTGCTCCCACAGGGAACACATGCTGAGGAGTGGGTATTACTATAGTAAATACCCCTCTTTTTATGAGCGAGCGCAATTCATCCTCAATTATTGCCTTCCATTTGGACCAGTCTGAGCGTTTCATGCACTCTGCCATGGACTTAGGTTCTCGATCCAAATCAAGGCCTTCTGCAATTCTAGAGGCGAAATAAATGTCGACAACTGTAGTTTTTCTATTGTATGATTCTCCTGAATCAATATAATTAATGGGTGTCTCATCAATACCTTTTGATCCTTCGCGATTTCCCTCAACAATTGGATCAAGGTCTTCCTATGTCCCAACACCAAAATTTGTGAGCACACTCATGTTGGGTCTGGATGTCCAACATCCTTCAGGTGTCCTTCAACCCTAGGTTGAATATCAATATTTTGTTGACTTGCATTTACTATTTGAGGATTCCTTATTCCCTTTGGACGCTTCTGCAAAGCCTTGTCCTTTGTGTTCAGATTCCTCCCCCTCTTAGGTGGCTGAGTAGATCTATGTGTCACATCTACTCTCTCCGGCACATTCATAGTGGGAACATTTGATTTTGTGACACCTTTATAATCGGTAAATACATCTGGCAGATTATTTGCAATATTTTGCAAATTTATAATCTTTTGAACCTCCAGTTCAGACTCATTCGTACGTGGATCTAAGGACTGGATGCCTTTCACATCCCAATCTATTTCTCGGCATTATTTGTGGTTATTCTCTCCCCTAATGCCGGGAAATTGTCCTCGTCAAAAATGCAATCAGCATACTGGGCTATAAACAAATCCCCTGTCAGGGGTTCCAGGTACTTAATGATTGACAGGGAATTGTACCCCACATAGATACCTATTCGCCTATGAGCCCATTGATGTACGTTGTGGTGGTGATATTGGTACATATACCACGCAACCAAATTGCCGTAGATGGGAAATACTTGGCTGGTTCCCACGTACTAACTGCAACGGGGAGACCGTATGATATGCAGTTGGTCGAATTTGTATCAATTCTACAGCATGTAAAACTGCATGACCCCAACATGAAGTTGGAAGATTACTATTCTGCAGGAGTGGTCTTGCTATCAGTTTTATCCTCTTGATAAGTGATTTCGCAAGACCATTCTGGGTATGTACATAAGGTATAGAGTGCTCCACAGAAATGCCCAAAGCTAGGGAGTAATCATTAAATGCTCGTGAACTAAATTCTGCAGCATTATCCATTCCGATGGCTTTTATCCTATGCTCAGGATGATTTGCTCTCAATTTAATAATCTGAGCAATTAGCTTTGCAAAAGCATGGTTCCTTGTTGACAGTAGACACACACTTGACCATCTTGTTGATGCATTAATTAGGACCATGAAATATCTAAATGGTCCAGATAACGGTTGTATTGGACCACAAATATCTCCTTGAATGCGTTCAAGGAAATCAAGTGGTTCATCCTTTAATTTCATATAAGATGGCTTTGTGATCAATTTCCCAGTTGCACATGATATGCATACAAAATCCGGTGATTTTGGGAACTTTCTATCTGTTATGTTGTGTCCAACAGAACCATCAATAATTTTTCTCATCATCCCAATACCAGGATGACCCAGGCGACCATGCCAAATCTTGAACTTATCAAGATTCTGAAAAAATATCTTGTACGCCATATGCGTCTTTGGTTTAATGTATGTATAATACAACCCAGAAGATAGAGAAGGCAAATTCTCAAGGGCTTCCTTTCGAAATCCCTTTTGCTGAGTTATGAGTAGGCATCGAGCCCCACTCTCTTCATTAGTTTCCACATGAAAACCATTTTTGCGGATATCCTTAAAACTCAGCAAGATACGAGTAGAATGTGGATATAGTAGAGCATCCTGGATTACCAATTTAGTACCCATAGGGAGTGTAATTGTGGCTTGACCAGAACCAACAATTACCGTGTCTTGACCAGCAATTGTCATGACACTTCCATTACTCTTCTTAAGTGTCTGGAAATACTTCATCTCCCTAAGTATCGTGTTAGTAGATGCACTATCCACTAAACACATTTCCTCCTGCATTGTATTATTCCTTGAAGTTCTATAGAGTAAAAGAACAAAGTTCAGTATATAATCAAACTCTTATAGAATCAATACATACATTACAAACTATATATGTCTTGTAGTTAATTATTACAAGCCCTATGTCACACAACATAGCTAACACATTATGTCTAAGGACATAAATTATTTTACAACACATGTAATATGTCTAATAACATCATTATAATACTTAGACAAATGAGACTAAATCTGGTCTCCATATATGTTAGTAGAACCAAATTCCACTAGCATGTCATCGACATCTAGTATTGGATCTTCCACTTGCTGATTCTACTCCTGGTTGTCCATGTTCAGAGAATCATCTCGAGAACCATCAACCGTAGGGGTACTGAGGGAGTCCTGGATTAGGGGGTCTCTGGACAGCCGGACTATATCCTTTGGCCGGACTGTTGGACTATGAAGATACGAGATTGAAGACTTCGTCCCGTGTCCGGATGGGACTCTACTTGGAGTGGAAGGCAAGCTAGGCAATACGGATATGTATATTTCCTCCTTTGTAACCGACCTTGTGTAACCCTAGCCCCTTCCGGTGTCTATATAAACTGGAGGGTTTTAGTCCGTAGGACAACATACAATCATACCATAGGCTAGCTTCTAGGGTTTAGCCTCTCTGATCTTGTGGTAGATCAACTCTTGTACTACTCATATTATCAAGAATAATCAAGCAGGACGTAGTGTTTTACCTCCATCAAGAGGGCCCGAACCTGGGTAAAACATCGTGTCCCCTGCCTCCTGTTATCATCCGCCTTAGACGCACAGTTCGGGACCCCCTACCCGAGATCCGCCGGTTTTGACACCGACATTAGTGCTTTCATTGAGAGTTCCTCTGTGTCGTCGCCGTTAGGCTTGATGGCTCCTTCGATCATCGATAGCGATGCGGTCCAGGGTGAGACTTTTCTCCCCGGACAGATCTTTGTATTCGGTGGCTTCGCACTGCGGGCCAACTCACTCGGTCATCTAGAACAGATCGAGAGTTATGCCCCTGGCCACCAGGTCAGGTTTGGAAGTTTAAACTACACAGCCGACATCCGCGGAGACTTGATCTTCGACGGATTCGAGCCCCTGCCGAGTGCGTCGCACGGTCACGATGAGCATGATCTAGCTCTGCCATCGGACAATGTTCAGGAGACCGCGCCGGTAACCGCTCCGACCCTCAATTTGGAGCCAACAGCGCCATCCATGGACGGGTGGATAGACCCCGCCACGGAGGCCGTATTCTCAGCAGCGATCGAGCCGAATATCGACCTTACCCTTCACGTGAGCCGTGACGCCGAACTACCGGATTCTTCCCCAGCCATGGACTCCGAACCGCCTGCGCCCTTGCCTATCGAGTCCGACTGGGCGCTGATCATGGAGTTCACCTCATGTAACGCCCCGAGACCGTTGTGCCAGGTGTCCTCCAATTATTCGCTGTTGTTGCCTTGTCTTTTGCTAGCGTGTCGCATCTTGTCATGTCATCATGTGCATTGCATCATCATATTTTTGAAACTTGCATTAGTCTGGGTTCCCCCAGTTCCGTCCGTTGTCCGTTCTGAGCCCAGACACACTTGCACGCACCCGCGGCATGTCCGAAATATTATTTTATAAATGGCCGGGAAATGTTCTCGGAATGGGTTGGAAGTTGGCGTGCGGTCTTATTATAGTGTAGATAGACCGCCTGTAAAGTTTCATCGCATTCGGAGTTCGTTTGATAGCCCAACCGTTAAACTATAGCGGCATTATAGCCGAACAAATGTCGGACGTTTTCGGTCTCCGGAAACAGACGCCGAGCCTCCCTCTCTCTTCTCTTGTCTTAGCCCGAGGCCTTCTGCACAGCCCACAAGCTCCAACCTACTCCTCCTCGCGTCCGGAGCCGTCGGATCACGATCCGAGGCTCCAAAAACCCCCTAGAAACCCAACCCTAGCCATTTTTTGCTATAAAAGGGAACCCCCCTTCCAAATCTGGACATTCTTCCACTCTGCTCCTCATTTTCCGCGCAGCCCTAGCCTCCACCCACCACTTGTCGCCGTCAGATCTGCTCCGCCACCGCCACTTGGCCTCCTCCAGTGCCGCCACCTCGCCGTCGCCACATGGCGCCACCCCAGTGGGCAGCGTCGCCACCCCGCCCAACCAGATGAGGCCACGTCGCCCCTGGGTCTCCCTTCCACCGCGCGGCCCTGCAGGCCCACGGGGAGCCCATCCTGGGCCGTCCCAAGCCCGACCGTTGTGCCTCGTCGCCTCGCTTGAGCTAGATCGGGAGAGCTCGATCCCGAGCTCCCTGCGTCGCCGCCTGACCTCTCGCTGGGGTTGAGGACCCGAGCACCCTGTCTCTCCCTCCCTCCCCTGCCCCTCCTTCTTCATCTCTCTCTCACAGAGCTCTCTCTCTCCCCGTGTCGCGCAGATCCTCGTGCTTCGTTGCGCCGCCGCATGGAGTTCGCCGGAGCTCGCGACCCCCGCCGTTCTTCGCCCGGATTTGTGCCGCCCTCGCCGTCATTGCCCACATCCGGTCAGATCCGGTGCCCAGGGGCCGGATCCACCCATTCCCGTCGTCAGCCGGGCCCATCCCCACCGCCTGCCGCCGTCCCTTCGCCGGAATCCTTCGGTCGCCGCCGTTTCGTTCCTCCTCTGCTTCCCGCTCACTCCTTCGTTGACCGGACGCCCAGGCCCAGCACCACCCCTCTCCACCGGCCTGCTCGACCACGCCCCCTGGGCTGCCTCCACCGACCTGGGCTGAGCCCAGCTAGGTGAGCAGCCAGCCACCAAGTGGGCTGTTTCAGATTTGGCCTGAGACATGTTTTTTTTCCGCAGAATGTTTTGCTATTAATCCCGAGACTGCAGTTTTACAGTATAGCCCCTAAACTCCAGGCATTTAATAACTCACAAACGGTGCATCATATTTAAACAAACTTTATATGAAAAATGATTAGAATTTTGTGTAGGTTCATAATATCCTATTTTTATACATGTTTAAAATGTGTAATATGTTGTTTGTGTTTATTTTGCATAACGCCATGCTAAAATGCTTTATTTCATAACTAAATAACCGTAACTCCGAATTTAATAAACTTTATATGTGAATGGGGTAGAAAAATGCCTAGTTTAACATGGTGACCTTTCTTTGCATGTTTAACAACCCTAAAATTGTGTTTAGGGCAGAACAGTACCAAACCTAATATATGCATATGAGGTTTTTCCGGAAATGTTGTTTTGTTGTTCTGGCCTCATTTAAACTTGCCTAGATAGGTAGTTATCTTTTGCTTCACCCCTTGCCATGCTAACCAACATTTAACATTGTTGAGTACCTAACGAGAGAGAACTAAATAAGTCATGTGCTGTTTTTCTTCAATATGAAACTCCGTGGCATATTGAGCTCCACTTAATTTGTAGTGTTGTTTGTTGCACGTTGCCATGCCATGCTTCATTAAACCGGACATGCATCATACTTGGTTGTGCATCATGCCATGTTTATGTGATGGTTGTTTACTATGTTGTGTGCTTCTTTCCGGTGTTGCTTTTTCGGGTTGGTTCCGTTAACGTCGCGTTTGTGAGGACCCGTTCGTCCACGTCCGTTTGTCTTCTTCATGGACTCGTTCTTCTTCCTTGCGGGATTTCAGGTAAGATGACCATACCCTCGAAATCACTTCTATCTTTGCTTGCTTAGTTGCTCGCTCTTTTGCTATGCCTATGCTGCGATACCTACCACTTGCTTATCATGCCACCCATATTGTTGAACAAAGCCTCTAACCCACCTTGTCCTAGTAAACCGTTGTTTGGCTATGTTACCGCTTTGCTCAGCCCCTCTTATAGCGTTGTTAGTTGCAAGTGAAGATTGAAGTTTATTCCTTGTTGGAACATGGCTATGTTGTTCCTTGTTGGAACATGTTTATATGTTGGGATATCACAATATATCTTATTTAATTAATGCATATATATATACTTGGTAAAGGGTGGAAGGCTCAGCCGTATGCCTGGTGTTTTGTTCCACTCTTGCCGCCCTAGTTTCCGTCATATCGGTGTTATGTTCCCGGATTTTGCGTTCCTTACGCGGTTGGGTAATAATGGGAACCCCTTGACAGTTCGCCTTGAATAAAACTCTTCCAGCAATGCCCAACATTGGTTTTACCATTCGCCACCTAGCCTTTTCTTTCCCTTGGGTTCTGCAGACTCAAGGGTCATCATTATTTTAACCCCCCCCCCCCCCCGGGCCAGTGCTCCTCTGAGTGTTGGTCCAACCTGTCAGCTGCCGGTGGCCACCAGGGGCAACTCTGGGCTGGCCTACCTGTACCTTGGACAATCTGAGTGTGCCCTGAGAAAGAGATATGTGTACCTTGGACATTCGAGCGGTGTTGCTGGTTTAGTTTTGCCTTGTCGAAATGTTTTGTAACCGGGATTCCGAGCCTGATCGGGTCTTCCCGCTAGAAGGAATATCCTTCGTTGACTGTGAGAGCTTGTGATGGGCTAAGTTGCGACACCCCTGCAAGGACTTGAACTTTCGAAAGCCGTGCCCGCGGTTATGGGCAGATGGGAATTTGTTAACGTCCGGTTGTAGAAAACCTGAAGTTTATCTTAATTAAAATACATCAACCGCGTGTGTAACCGTGATGGTCTCTTCTCGGCGGGGTCCGGGAGGTGAACACGGTGTTGGAGTAATGTTTGACGTAGGTTGTTCTAGGATCACTTCTTGATCATAGTTTCTCGACCGTGCTTTGCCTTCTCTTCTCGCTCTCTTTTGCGTATGTTAGCCACCATATATGCTAGTCACTTGCTGCAGCTCCACATCATACCTTTACCTTACCCATAAGCTTAAATAGTCTTGATGGCGAGGGTGCGAGATTGCTGAGTCCCCGTGGCTCACAGATACTTCCAAAACCAGCTTGCAGGTGCCGATGAACCCATGCAGGTGACGCAACCAAGCTCAAGGAGGAGCTCGATGAAGATCTTGGTCGTTGTGTCGTTTCGTTCTAGTTGATCAGTAGTGGAGCCCAGTTGGGGTCGATCGGGGATCTGTGTAGCATTTGGGGTAGTCTTCTTTTATTTTGGGTTCCGTAGTTGGACCTTGTTTGTAACTGGTTGATGTAATGCTTTATTCATGTAATTGTGTGAAGTGGCGATTGTAAGACAACTATGTATCTCTTTCCCTTATATATTACCTGGGTTGTGTGAAGATTACCTCACTTGAGACATTGCTTTCAATGCGGTTATGCCTCTGAGTCGTGCTTCGACACGTGGGAGATATATCCGCATCGAGGGCGTTACAAGTTGGTAATCAGAGCCATCCCCGACCTTAGGAGCCCCCCTGCTTGATCGAATAGCTGGCGTTGTTGAGTCTAGAAAAATGTTTTGAGTCATTTAGTATTATATATATCGGAGAGTTTAGGAATTCTTTTTACTCCTCAGTCCCTTCGTCGCTCTGGTGAGGCATCCTGACATAGAGTTTTGACTCTTCTCTTCTCAAATTTCACTAAAAAAATTTAGGATCACGCGGGTATCTTGGAATCGTTCCGGTCGATTTGTGACGAGAACATTGTTCTTGGTGCCTCCTATCATTTAGGGGTTGTGGCAGTGTCCTAGGGAGTTGAGCTCCGAGGTGTTGTCGTCACAATTTTATCGTTGTAGTTCTGGAATACCTGAGTTTAGTTTCGCCGACATCGAAAATCTCTTTTATGCAGTTGTTGGTGAGATAACCTCGACGCGACCCAGTACTGGGGCGGGAGTTCGGGAGTATTGCCATAACTCGTATAACGGATGCTTTTCGAAGGTTGAGGTAGACGTTTTCCGAAGTTTTCTTGGTTATGTGTTGAAGGATGGATACAGCTGGATGTAGGATTTGCTAGTTTAGGTGAGATATTATGCTTCCCCTGTATCCCCAACACCTGATTGCATAACCCAGAAAATTTCGGGAGTTTATAAGTGGGAATTCAAGTAGCTCTTAGGATATCTTTCCGACAGATGTATGATATGAAATTGGGGTTCGACGTCTAGTGGTCCGCCTATCCACGGTTGGTTTTACAGTGGTCTCGTTGTGTCTTAAAGAGTCCTTGGCTATGCCGACTCGGGGACGCTTCGTATGTCATGTGCACTGCCTTGTACATGATGGTGCTGTACGATCGAGCCCGTGTAGGCCCCACCACGAAAACTTCGGACGAAATCTCTATCATATGTTTGTTTCGGCTTATTTTGCAAGCCAATCCTTTGTTTTGTTTTTGAGTTGTGGTATTCGAGTTGCTTCGAAGTCAAATGTTGATTCCATCCCTGGTCTAAATGATGTTCTCATATTCCTATGGGAATGCTAATCCTTTTGGATCATCGAGTTTGTCATGTTAATTCTTTTTCAATCGGCGTGTCTCTCTTCAAGTGGATCCAATCGTGTCAACATTCGCAAGATCTATTATCAGTTCTTCTCAACGGTGTCTGTTTCATCCATCCCAACTTGTCTTTGTTTTCCCCACCCTCCCAACCCTTTTTCCTTCAAGGATTCAGATTTCTTATTCAACTACCATGTTATTGATGTGAAGCCTCTCCATTCTTTTCCGTCAATATTCTTATCCGGTGAATATCAGGAAGATAGTAGTGGAGTTTCAAGTTCATCATTATTTGTTCTCTTTCTTCTCTAGTGGATTCAAATCAAGTGTTGGTGTTGATCATATCCTTTTTTTCCTCGTTTCAATGCCTTCTCATACCGGTGCACCTCTTAATCATCCACTTCTCGCTATTCAATTGTTCCGGAGTGCTAAAGATATCTCAGAAGATTCGTGCTTACACTCTGCTTTCGTTCAAGCTCTTTCGAGGATGTTCCCTCATTCAAGTCATTTAATTCAACCGGTGATTTCTCTCTTTTAAATCGTTTCAACGGTGTTTCTTTTGAGTGGGCCCTAACCCACAGGTCTTTTCCCGGGATCTTACCTGACTCTTCTAATTTTCCTGGAGCTATCCTAAATTCTTTTTGAAGTTTGACGTAAGAATGAATCATCATCAGTCAAATGTCTTTCCCCAAGATCTTTCAAACTCTTTTCATTGTTGGCTCAACCTCTTCGCTTTCATTCTCCCGGGGTCTCTCATCAATTATCATGGTGGTGTTTCTCGTCGTCATTCTCAGATTTTGAAGATCGAAGAAGAATTTCTCTTCAATCTTATCCATTCTCTTAGAGATTCGTGATTCTAGCTTGTTGCCATCCTCTCATAATTGTTCTCGATTGTCAAAATTATTTTCATCCATCCGGAGCAATTCAAGATTCTTTTCAATTTGATTCTCCGGAGGCTATCAATTCAGAATTATTCATTCTCAGCTTTCAGCTCTTTTTCTCTAAATCTTACCGGTGCATCGTTCAAATATCCTCTAATCAGCTCGTGATCTCTTCATTCTCATGTATCTAAATCCTCTCAAGCATCTTCGTTCATTTTATAATTCTTACCCAGTGATTTATACCTTTACTACGTTCTTTGTTAATGCTTACGGTGCTTCGTTCCAGATTTTTCTTTCTTATCATATCAATTCATTCGTTGTTTCCTAATCCTATCGGTGGTTCATAGAAGACCTTCTCAAGTTTGCGCAATATCTCTCTTAATGTTTTCTCCGAGAATAAGTAGTATGCCAAATCCGTCGATTACCATCTATTATATTGGTGAAGGATACGCATAATGTAATTCTTATTCTTGTTTCATCGAGTGAACTCAATTCCCTATTCTGGAGGCTCATCAAATTCTTGGTTTCAATAGCTCATCTTTCTTTTCCGGAGTTCCAAGCTCTCGCAATTATATCATCTCGGAGATACATCTAAAGCATTACAAGGTTTCACCTTGTGTTTTCAACTTCCCTTTCTTCTCGTTATCCTTTTGTTACCAGAGTTCTTCACGGAGGCTCTACATGATGGTTCATAAAGGATTTAATTCCTTCTCGAAGTGTTCATCAAGATTCTTTTCTGAGGAGCTCAAGCATTTCTTCATCTTGCATTCTGAAGTGCAATCCTTTCTACCGTATCATTGGAGATGGTATTATGTCATTCTTGATAATTTGAGTTCATGTTTCATGTTTCACATGTTGTTAAGAATGAGGTATTTTAAATCCATCTATCTCTTCGTTGGAATTATCTTGGGTTATATTTCACCTAGAGCGTTCCCTAAGGATTGTTGCTACCTATGGTGCTCATAAATGACCCAAGTTCTTCTTTCATCCTTCCGGTGAAATAAGTTTCTTGTCTCCTTGCTCATCCCAATCCAATTCTTTTTCCCGTGAGTGGCAGGTTGTCACCTCATAATTTGAGATGTATTCCATAAGACCATTTCAAGCTTACTCTTTTCGTTGTTGGTTTTCCAACAACTCCGTTCGACACTTCTCCTAAGGATGCCTTCTCAAGCTCTTTTGTGGCAGAAGTTATTTTTTTATTCTCCATTCTTTTATTTAAATTATCTATCTTCTATCCTTTCGTTCCGGAGGCATTGTGTTCTTGCTCTCTTCAACCCTTCTTCTTGTTCTTGTCAGGACCTTGTTCTTTTCATGCTTATCCATTTAACCAGAGTGTCGCGTCCTCTTTTCAAGTATCCCCTCATCTTGTCAAGACCATGTTCAACTCCTTCCTTTTCCAACCGGAGTGTTGTCGTATTTGATCTCTATTGTTCCGTGTGTTCCTTGTTTCAACCAGAGTGTTTGCATGTGCTTCTTGTTCATTGCAACCTTTATTCTTATGTCTTTCAACCTACAGGGTTCTAGTATTGATCCTTGTTCCTCTTTTCTAACGGAGTGTTTTCAAATTCATTCATCTTCGTTGTATTCTTTCTTTCAATGGCTTAACCTTCTCAAGGTTCTTTGGTTTCACTCATTTGTCAAAGAAGCAACTTAGTTTTACCCTCCTATTTCTCTTCTGTTGTCCCTCCAGTGCCATTCTAGATCTCGGGACGAGATCCTCTCGTAGTGGTGGAGTGTTGTAACGCCCCGAGACCGTTGTGCCAGGTGTCCTCCAGTTATTCGCTGTTGTTGCCTTGTCTTTTGCTAGCGTGTCGCATCTTGTCATGTCATCATGTGCATTGCATCATCATGTTTTCTAAACTTGCATTAGTCCGGGTTCCCCCAGTTCCGTCCATTGTCCGTTCTGAGCCCAGACACACTTGCACGCGCCCGCGGCATGTCCGAAATATTATTTTATAAGTGTCCGGGAAATGTTCTCGGAATGGGTTAGAAGTTGGCGTGCGGTCTTATTATAGTGTAGATAGACCGCCTGTCAAGTTTCATCCCATTCGGAGTTCGTTTGATAGCCCAACCATTAAACTATAGCGGCATTATAGCCGAACAAATGTCGGACGTTTTCGGTCTCCGGAAACAGACGCCGGGCCTCCCTCTCTCTTCTCTTGTCTTAGCCCGAGGCCTTCTGCATAGCCCACAAGCTCCAACCTACTCCTCCTCGCGTCCGGAGCCGTCGGATCACGATCCGAGGCTCCGAAAACCCCCTAGAACCCCAACCCTAGCCATTTTTTGCTATAAAAGGGAACCCCCCCCCCCTTCCAAATCTGGACATTCTTCCACTCTGCTCCTCATTTTCCGCGCAGCCCTAGCCTCCACCCACCACTTGTTGCCGTCAGATCTGCTCCGCCGCTGCCACTTGGCCTCCTCTAGTGCCGCCACCTTGCCTTCGCCACATGGCGCCACCCCAGTGGGCAGCGTCGCCGCCCCGCCCAACCAGATGAGGCCACGTCACCCCTGGGTCTCCCCTCCACCGCGCGGCCCTGCAGGCCCATGGGGAGCCCATCCTGGGCCGTCCCAAGCCCGACCGTTGTGCCCCGTCGCCTCGCTTGAGCTAGATCGAGAGAGCTCGATCCCGAGCTCCCTACGCCGCCGCCCGACCTCTCGCCGGAGTTGAGGACCCGAGCACCCTGTCTCTCTCTCCCTCCCCTACCCCTCCTTCTTCATCTCTCTCTCTCACAGAGCTCTCTCTCTCCCCGTGTCGCGTAGATCCTCGTGTTTCGTCGCGCCGCCGCATGGAGTTCGCCGGAGCTCGCGACCCCCTCCGTTCTTCGCCCGGATTTGTGCCTCCCTCGCCGTCCTTGCCCACATCCGGTCAGATCCGGTACCCAGGGGCCGGATCCACCCATTCCCGTCGTCAGCCGGGCCCATCCCCACCACCTGCCACCGTCCCCTCGCCGGAATCCGTCGGCCGCCGCCGTGTCGTTCCTCCTCTGCTTCCCGCTTGCTCCTTCGTTGACCGGACGCCCAGGCCCAGCACCACCCCTCTCCACCGGCCTGCTCGAGCACGCCCCCTGGGCCGCCTCCACCGACATGGGCTGAGCCCAGCTAGGTGAGCAGCCAGCCACCAAGTGGGCTGTTTCAGATTTGGCCCGAGACATGTTTTTTTTTCGCAGAACGTTTTGCTATTAATCCCGAGACTAGAGTTTTACAGTATAGCCCCTAAACTCCATGCATTTATAACTCACAAACGGTGCATCATATTTAAACAAACTTTATATGAAAAATGATTAGAATTTTGTGTAGGTTCATAATATCCAATTTTTATACATGTGTAAAATGTGTAATATGCTGTTTGTGTTTATTTTGCATAATGCCATGCTAAAATGCTTTATTTCATAACTAAATAACCATAAGTCCGAATTTAATAAACTTTATATGTAAATGGGGTAGAAAATGCCTAGTTTAACATGGTGACCTTTCTTTGCATGTTTAACAACCCTAAAATTGTGTTTAGGGCAGAATAGTACCAAACCTAATATCTGCATATGAGGTTTTTCCGGAAATGTTGTTTTGTTGTTCCGGCCTCATTTAAACTTGCCTAGATTGGTAGTTATCTTTTGCTTCACCCCTTGCCATGCTAACCAACATTTAATATTGTTGAGTACGTAACGAGAGAGAACTAAATAAGTCATGTGGTGTTTTTCTTCAATATGCAACTCCGTGGCATATTGAGCTCCACTTAATTTATAGTGTTGTTTGTTGCACGTTGCCATACCATGCTTCATTAAACCGGACATGCATCATACTTGGTTGTGCATCATCCCATGTTTATGTGATGGTTGTTTACTATGTTGTGTGCTTCTTTCCGGTGTTGCTTCTTCGGGTTGGTTCCGTTAACGTCGCGTTTGTGAGGACCCGTTCATCTACGTCCATTTGTCTTCTTCATGGACTCGTTCTTGTTCCTTGCGGGATTTCGGGTGAGATGACCATACCCTCGAAATCACTTCTATCTTTGCTTGCTTAGTTGCTCGCTCTTTTGCTATGCCTATGCTGCGATACCTACCACTTGCTTATCATGCCACCCATATTGTTGAACCAAGCCTCTAACCCACCTTGTCCTAGCAAACCGTTGTTTGGCTATGTTACCGCTTTGCTCAGCCCCTCTTATAGCGTTGTTAGTTGCAAGTGAAGATTGAAGTTTGTTCCTTGTTGGAACATGGCTATGTTGTTCCTTGTTGGAACATGTTTATATGTTGGGATATCACAATATATCTTATTTAATTAATGCATCTATATACTTGGTAAAGGGTGGAAGGCTCGGCCGTATGCCTGGTGTTTTGTTCCACTCTTGCCGCCCTAGTTTCCATCATATCGGTGTTATGTTCCCGGATTTTGCGTTCCTTACACGGTTGGGTAATAATGGGAACCCCTTGACAGTTCGCCTTGAATAAAACTCTTCCAGCAATGCCCAATATTGGTTTTACCATTCGCCACCTAGCCTTTTCTTTCCCTTGGGTTCTGCAGACTCAAGGGTCATCATTATTTTAACCCCCCCCCCCCCCCCCCGGGCCAGTGCTCCTCTGAGTGTTGGTCCAACCTGTCAGCTGCCGGTGGCCACCAGGGGCAACTCTGGGCTGGCCTACCCGTACCTTGGACAATCTGAGTGTGCCCTGAGAAAGAGATCTGTGCAGCTCCTATCGGGATTTGTCGGCACATTCGAGCGGTGTTGCTGGTTTAGTTCTGCCTTGTCGAGATGTCTTGTAACCAGGATTCCGAGCCTGATCGGGTCTTCCCGCTAGAAGGAATATCCTTCGTTGACCATGAGAGCTTGTGATGGGCTAAGTTGGGACACCCCTGCAGGGACTTGAACTTTCAAAAGCCGTGCCCGCAGTTATGGGTAGATGGGAATTTGTTAACGTCCGGTTGTAGAAAACCTGAAGTTTATCTTAATTAAAATACATCAACCGCGTGTGTAACCGTGATGGTCTCTTCTCGGCGGGGTCCGGGAGGTGAACACGGTGTTGGAGTAATGTTTGACGTAGGTTGTTCTAGGATCACTTCTTGATCATAGTTTCTCGATCGTGCTTTGCCTTCTCTTCTCGCTCTCTTTTGCGTATGTTAGCCACCATATATGCTAGTCGCTTGCTGCAGCTCCACATCATACCTTTACCTTACCCATAAGCTTAAATAGTCTTGATCGCGAGGGTGCGAGATTGCTGAGTCCCCGTGACTCACAGATACTTCCAAAACCAGCTTGCAGGTGCTGATGAACCCATGCAGGTGACGCAACCAAGCTCAAGGAGGAGCTTGATGAAGATCTTGGTCGTTGTGTCGTTTCGTTCTAGTTGATCAGTAGTGGACCCAGTTGGGGTCGATCGGGGATCTGTGTAGCATTTGGGGTAGTCTTCTTTTATTTTGGGTTCCGTAGTCGGACCTTGTTTGTAACTGGTTGATGTAATGCTTTATTCATGTAATTGTGTGAAGTGGATTGTAAGCCAACTATGTATCTCTTTCCCTTATATATTACCTGGGTTGTGTGAAGATTACCTCACTTGCGACATTGCTTTCAATGCGGTTATGGCTCTGAGTCGTGCTTCGACACGTGGGAGATATATCCGCATCGAGGGCGTTACACCTCCGCGGATATCTTTCAGCACTCACCCTTTGGCGACATACTGAACTCACTAAGGTCTCTCTCCCTGTCAGGAGAGTCCTGGCCGAACTATGTTCGGCAGGATTGGGATGCGGATGACGAAGAAATCCGCCGCCCACCCACCACCCACTTAGTAGCCACTATCGACAATTTGACCGACATGCTCGACTTAGACTCCGAAGACATCGACGGTATGGACAATGATGCGGGAGACGAAGAAGAACCACTGCTCATAGGGCACTAGACAGCCATCTCATCTTATGATATATACATGGTGGACACACCCAAAGAAGGCAATGGCGACGAGACAGCGGAGGATGACCCCTCCAAGAAGCAACCCAAGCGCCTACGTCAGCGACGTCGCTCTAAGTCTTGCCAAAGCAAAAGCGGTGACACCGATACAGGAGATAATAGCACTCCGGACAGTGCCAAAGATGACAACAATCCCCTCCAGCAAGATTTAGAGCAGGAGGATGGAGAAGCAAGCCCTCCCGAGAGAGCGGCAGATGGAGAGGCGGAGGATGATAATTACATGCCTCCCTCCGAAGATGAGGCAAGCCTCGACGATGATGAATTTGTCGTGCCAGAGGATCCCGCCGAACAAGAGCGCTTCAAGCACAGGCTTATAGCCATGGCAAATAGCCTTAAGAAAAAGCAGCAGCAGCTTCAAGCTGATCAAGATTTGCTAGCTGACAGATGGGCTGAAGTCCTTGCGGCCGAGGAATATGAACTCGAACTCCCCTGCAAGAGTTACCCAAAGCGCAGGCTGCTACCCCGACTAGAGGAGGAAGCAATAAAACCTACATCTCCAGCATATGACGAGGCTGATCGGCCACCTCGTGGCTGCGACAGAGAGGCATTTCAGCAAAAACCTCAGCCCGCACCCCGACGCCACTCAAATAAAAATAACAAGGCACGGGGAAACATGCTAGACCTGCGAGACGTATTGGAGGACAAAGCAAAACATACAAGATTGATCTACGGATCACGAGGGCGCGCCACTATGCGAGACGATAACCGTCACGCCGGATACAATAAAAGTAAATCCGGCTGGGCCGAACACAGCAGATAAGAATCATTCGAGCTGCGTCGCGACATAGCCCACTACAGAGGCGCCGCACACCCCATATACTTCACAGACGAAGTAATGGATCACCAAATCCCAGAGGGTTTCAAACCCGTAAATATCGAATCATACAACGGCACAACAGATCCTGCGGTATGGATAGAGGACTTCCTCCTGCACATCCACATGGCCCGCGGTGACGATCTACACGCCATCAAATACCTCCCACTTAAGCTCAAAGGGCCAGCTCGGCATTGGCTCAACAGCCTGCCAGTAGAATCCATTGGCTATTGGGAAGATCTGGAAGCCACATTCCTCGACAACTTCCAGGGCACTTATGTGCGACCACCAGATGCCGATGACTTGAGCCACATAATTCAGCAGCCAGAGAATTGGCCAGGCAATTCTGGACACGGTTCCTGACAAAGAAAAATCAAATTGTCGACTGTCCGGATGCAGAGGCCCTAGCAGCTTTTAAGCACAACATCCGCGGCGAGTGGCTTGCCCGGCACCTTGGCCAGGAAAAGCCGAAATCTATGGCAGCCCTCACGACACTCATGACCCGCTTTTGTGCAGGAGAAGACAGCTGGCTGGCTCACAGCAATAACATATCAAAGAACCATGGTACTTCAGATACCAAGGATAGCAATGGCAGGTCACGTCGCAACAAACATAAGCGCCGCGTCAACAGCAACAATACCGAAGATACGGCAGTCAATGCCGGATTCAGAGGCTCTAAACCCGGTCAGCGGAAAAAGCCATTCAAAAGAAGCACTCCGGGCCCGTCCAGTTTGGACCGTATACTCGATCGCTCGTGCCAAATATATGGCACCCCCGACAAGCCAGCCAACCACACCAACAGGGAATGTTGGGTGTTCAAGCAGGCTGGCAAGTTAAACGCTGAAAACAAAGACAAGGGGCTACATAGCGATGACGAGGAAGAGCCCCGGCAGCCGAACACCGGAGGACAGAAGAGGTCCCCCCACAAGTGCGGACGGTGAACATGATATACGCAACCCACAACCCCAAGAGGGAGCAGAAGCGTGCGTTATGGGACGTATATGCGTTGGAGCCAGTCGCCCCAAAGTTCAACCCATGGTCCTCCTGTCTGATCACCTTTGATCGCAGGGACCACCCCACTAGTACCCGTCATGGAGGATTCGCCGCACAGGTCCTAGACCCAATCATCGACGGATTTCACCTCACTCGAGTCCTTATGGACGGTGGCAGCAACCTAAACCTGCTTTATCAGGACACGGTGCGCAAAATGGGTATAGACCCGTCGTGGATCAAACCCACAAGAACGACTTTTAAAGGCGTCATACCAGGAGTAGAGGCCCATTGCACATGCTCAGTCACACTGGAAGTGGTCTTTGGATCCCCGGATAACTTCCGAAGCGAGGAGTTAATCTTTGATATAGTCCCGTTCTGCAGTGGCTATCATGCACTACTCAGACGAACCGCATTTGCAAGATTCAACGCAGTACCACATTATGAATACCTCAAGCTCAAGATGCCAGGACCTTAGGGGTCATCACAGTCAGTGGAAACACAAAGCGCTCTCTCCGCACGGAGGAGCACACTGCGGCCCTCGTAGCATAAGCACAAAGCAGCCTCTTAAGGCAATCCACCAGTTCGGCGATTAAAGACCCGGACACCTTCAAGCGCGCCCGGAGTAATCGGCAACAATACCGCCTGGCATGTTCCGAGCTCGCATAGCAATGCGGCCCCCACCCCAGTGCCAGCCAAACAGCGAAATTCGTGCCACGCGTACATAATTACGCATTGAAAATACCATGGGCACAGGTCGGGAGGGGGGCACGACTACGGCACGCCCCAAGATGCGGCTCAACCGCACTAGGGGCTTCTCGCTTTGTTATTTTTCTCTCTTTCAGGACTTTAATATCTGGAAGCCCCGTCCGGCAGTATGGTTGCCGGACACACGATGCAACAACCAAGGAGGCAGAAATCTACGTCGCACCACGTAACTCCCAGGTGGTCTCTAACAACGAGTGAACTACCTGCTTTAAATACCATTCCTCAGCTTGCCCTTGGAGGGGACATGTCAAATAATCCTACTTTTTGCTTATCGCACTAGTTGTATCATTCTGCTTTAACGCACCTTTTTGAATAAACAATGCATAGCACTAGACTATTACCCCATTCTCTATTCTCTCTCTCTCTCTCTCTTATATATATATATGTTCATTTATGACATTTAGCACCCGTACACTCTGGTACGGCCAATACGCCAGGGGCTTAAGTGTACCCCATAATACGGCGTGAGAAGTCCGAACACTTTCGACAGTGCGGCACCCCGAACTTATAGCATTATATGCATCAGCTATGAATCATGTCTTCGGTCAATAGTTGGGTTTGCCCGGCTCCCATGTTTTGGTACCTTACGTTCCGCTATATCGGCTAAGGTAGCACTGGGAGAACTACTGCGATTGTGCCCCGGTTCAGCTGGGCTAAGCACCTCAGTAGAGAAAGCTAAAACTGACTGTCATGATAAGGCGAGAGCTGGTCGCTGTTCGAGAGGTCTCGAGTCCCTAAAGACTTATGCCGCTTAGAGCGAGGAGTCGGCTTTGTCCAACTTAAGGCGTGTATAGCGCCCCGAATTCGGCCTTCCGAATACTAGGGGCTTCACCAAAATTTAAAATTATAGAATTCTCTGGCTAAGTGAGAGTGATAAAGCATTATAGTCTGATTGCCTTGTTCGTTGAGATGAGCACCTCCCTCGAAGGACCCAACAATGGGAACAAGAGTGCTCAGATTTATCCCGAACACCCCAGCACTCGTGGCATGGGGGCAGAAGCCGACGACTGGCCATCTCTCAGATTTGATAAACAGCCGCACAGAAGGTAATATTCTAAATTCAAACAAGTGTTGCATAGCGCACATGAACAAGTTTTCATAATACAGGATCACACGAGCAAGTTTATTCAAAAAATACATCCTTCACACACTCGTTCGCCACAAGACGGGCACCCTTCAGGACACCCTCATAATACATTTCAGGGTGGCGATCCTCCTTGCCCTGCGGCAGCCCCTCCATCACCAGCTTCTCAGCGTCCATCTTGGCCCAGTGCACCTTCGCACGGGCAAAGGCCCGGCATGCATGCTCGACGTAGACGGACCGCTTTATGGCCTCCAGCCGTGGGCAGGCATCCATAAGCCGCCACACTAGGCCAAAGTAGCTGTTGGGAAGGGAGTCGCCAGACCACATCCGGACTATAAAGCCCCTCATGGCCTGTTCGGCCGCCTTGTGCAGCTCGATCAATTGCTTGAGCTGGTCGCTCATAGGCATCGGGTGTTCGATCCCAGTATACTGAGACCAGAACAGCTTCTCCGTCGAGCTTCCCTCCTCGGCCTGGTAAAACTTTGCGGCATCCGACACGCTGCGGGGTGATACGTCTCCAATGTATCTATAATTTTTTGTTGCTCCATGCTATATTATCTACTGTTTTGGACTATATTGGGCTTTATTTTACACTTTTATATTATTTTTGGGACTAACCTATTAACCGGAGGCCCAGCTCAGAATTGTTGTTTTTTGCCTATTTCAGTGTTCCGGATAAACAGAATATCAAATGGAGTCCAAACGGAATAAAATCTTTGGAAACGTGATTTTCTCACCGAACGTGATCCAGGAGACTTGGACCCTACTGCAAGGGATCAAAGAGGTGGTCACGAGGGTGGGGGGCGCCCCCCTAGGGCGCGCCCCCTGCCTCGTGGGCCCCTCGGTGCTCCACCGACGTACTCCTTCCTCCTATATATACACACATACCCCAAATGATCAGAATAGGAGCCAAAACCTAATTACACCGCTGCAACTTTCTGTATCCACGAGATCCCATCTTGGGGCCTATTCCAGAGCTCCGCCGGAAGAGGGCAGTCATCACGGAGGGCTTCTACATCATCCTAGCCCCTCCGATGAAGTGTGAGTAGTTTACCTCAGACCTTCGGGTCCATAGTTAGTAGCTAGATGGCTTCTTCTCTCTCTTTGAATCTCAATACAAAGTTCTCCCCCTCTCTTGTGGAGATCTATTCGATGTAATCTTCTTTTTGCGGTGTGTTTGTTGAGACCGATGAATTGTGGGTTTATGATCAAGTCTATCTATGAATAATATTTGAATCTTCTCTGAATTCTTTTATGTATGATTGGTTATCTTTGCAAGTCTCTTCGAATTATCCGTTTGGTTTGGCCAACTAGATTGGTAGTTCTTGTCATGGGAGAAATGCTTAGCTTTGGGTTCGATCTTGCGGTGTCCTTACCCAGTGACAGAAGGGGCAGCAAGGCACGTATTGTATCATTGCCATCGAGGATAACAAGATGGGGTTTATTTCATATTACATGAATTTATCTCTCTACATCATGTCATCTTGCTTAAGGCGTTACTCTGTTTTTAACTTAATACTCTAGATGCATGCTGGATAGCGGTCGATGAGTGGAGTAATAGTAGTAGATGTAGAATCGTTTTGATCTACTTGTCACGGACGTGATGCCTATATACATAGTCATGCCTAGATATTCTCATAATTATGCTCAATTCTATCAATTGCTCAACGGTAATTTGTTCACCCACCGTAGAATACTTATGCTCCTGAGAGAAGCCACTAGTGAAACCTATGGCCCCCGGGTCTATTCTCATCATTTCAATCTCCATCACTTTAATATTGTTTTGCTTTTTACTTTGCTTTTACTTTTTACTTTGCATCTTCGTATCAAAAATACCAAAGATATTCTATCTATCAGATCTCACTCTCGTAAGTGACCGTGAAGGGCTTGACAACCCCTAATCATGTTGGTTGCGAGTAGCTATCGCTTTGTGCAGGTACGAGGGACTTGAGCGTGGGCTCCTACTGGATTGATACCTTGGTTCTCAAAAACTGAGGGAAATACTTATGCTACTTTGCTGCATCATCCCTTCCTCTTCGGGGAAAAACAACGCAATCTCAAGACGTAGCAAGAAAGATTTATGTCGCCGTTGCCGGGGAGTCTACGCAAAAAGTCAATATACCAAGTACCCATCACAATCCCTATCTCTCGCATTACATTATTTGCCATTTGCCTCTCGTTTTCCTCTCCCCCCAATTCACCCTTGCCGTTTTATTCGCCCTCTCTCTCTATCCTCCCTCTCTGTTTGCCTCTTTTGTCCGCTTTCTTTTTGTTTGCTCGTGTGTTAGATAGCTTGTTTGTCGCGATGGCTCAAGATACTACTAAATTGTGTGACTTCACCAATACCAATAATAATGATTTCCTTAGCACTCCGATTGCTCCTCTTACCGATGCTGAATCTTGTGAAATTAATACTGCTTTGTTGAATCTTGTTATGAAAGATCAATTCGTGAAGATGCCGCTACTCATCTGAATAGCTTCGTCGATTTATGTCATATGCAAAAGAAAAAAGATGTCAATAATGATGTCATTAAATTGAAGCTATTTCCTTTTTTGCTTAGAGATCGTGCTAAAGCTTGGTTTTCGTCTTTGCCTAAGAATAGTATTGATTCATGAAACAAGTGCAAAGATGCTTTTATCTCTAAGTATTTTCCTCCCGCTAAGATCATCTCTCTTAGAAACGATATAATGTACTTTAAACAACTTGATCATGAACATGTTGCACAAGCTTGGGAGAGAATGAAATTAATGATACGTAATTGCCCTACTCATGGTTTGAATTTGTGGATGATTATACAAAAAATTTATGCCGGATTGAATTTTGCTTCTAGAAATCTTTTAGATTTGGCCGCAGGAGGCACTTTTATGGAAATCACTTTAGGAGATGCTACTAAACTCCTAGATAATATTATGGTTAATTATTCTCAATGGCATGCTGAAAGAACTTCTAATAAAAAGGTGCATGCGATAGAAGAAATTAATGTGTTGAGTGAAATGATGGATGAACTTATGAAATTATTTGCTACTAAGAGTGTTTCTTCTGATCCTAATGATATTCCTTTGTCTACTTTGATTGAGAATAATAATGAATCTATGGATGTGAATTTTGTTGGTAGGAATAATTTTGGTAAAAACGCTTATAGAGGGAATTTTAATCCTAGGCCATATCCTAGTAATCCTCCTAATAATTATGGGAATTCCTACAACAACTCTTATGGAAATTATAATAATATGCCCTCTGATTTTGAATCTAATATTAAAGAATTTATTTCTTTGCAAAAGAATTTTAATGCTATGATTGAAGAAAAATTGCTTAAGATTGATGATTTGGCTAGGAACGTTGATAGAATTGCTCTTGATGTTGATGCTTTGAAACTTAGATCTATTCCACCTAAGCATGATATTAATGAGTCTCTAAAAACCATGAGAATTTCAATTGATGAGTGTAAAGAAAGAACCGCTAGGATGCGTGCTTCCAAAGATGCCTTTATTATTGATGTGTCTCCTATTAAATCTTTATTTTGCAATATGAATCTTGATGAAACTTAATCTGATCTTCCTTTACCTAGAAGGCATTCTAAAAATTCAGAGTGTTTAGATCTTAATGATGAAATTGATGAAAGTGGGATGGAAAGAAATAAAAATCTAGATGTTGCTAAACCCACTATATTGGATTTCAAGGAATTTAATTATGAAAATTGCTCTTTGATTGATTGTATTTCCTTGTTGCAATCCGTGCTAAATTCTCCACATGTTTATAGTCGAAATAAAGCCTTCACCGAACATATTGTTGATGCCTTGATGCAATCTTATGAAGAAAAAGTTGAGTTGAAAGTTTCTATCCCTAGAAAACTCTATGATGAGTGGGAACCAACTACTAAAATTAAAATTAAAGATCATGAGTTTTATTCTTTGTGTGATTTGGGTGATAGTGTCTCTACTATTCCCAAGACTTTGTGTGATTTACTAGATTTCCGTAATTTTGATGATTGCTCTCTAAACTTGCATCTTGCGGATTCCACTATTAAGAAACCTATGGGAAGAATTAATGATGTTCTTATTGTTGCAAATAGGAATTATGTGCCCGTAGATTTCATTGTTCTTGATATAGATTGCAATCCTTCTTGCCCTATTATTCTTGGTAGACCTTTCCTTAGAACGGTTGGTGCGATTATTGATATGAAGGAAGGGAATATTAGATTTCAATTTCCATTAAAAAAGGGCATGGAACACTTTCCAAGAAAGAAACTAAAATTACCATATGAAACTATCATGAGAGCCACTTATGGATTACCTACCAAAGATGGCAATACCTAGATCTATTCTTGCTCGTTATGCCTAGCTAGGGGCGTTAAACGATAGCGCTTGTTGGGAGGCAACCCAATTTTATTTTTATTCCTTGCTTTATGCTCCTGTTTAGTAATAAATAAATAATTTAGCCTCTGTTTTGGTTGTGTTTTTTCTGTTTAATTAGTGTTTGTGCCAAGTAGAACCGTTGGGAAGACTTGGGGAAAGTCTTGTTGAACTTGCTGTAAAAAACAGAAACTTTAGCCCTCACGAGAACTGCTGTCATTTTTATTTGAAGAGTGATATTTAGTTAATTAGTTTTGCATATGATTAATAGATAAATTACTCACGCCCAGAAATTTATTTTAGAATTTTTGGGGTTCCAGATCTTGCGCTAGCTACAGATTACTACAGACTGTTATGTTTTTGACAGATTCTGTTTTTTCGTGTGTTGTTTGCTTATTTTGATGAATCTATGGCTAGTAAAATAGTTTATAATCCATAGAGAAGTTGGAACACAGTAGGTTTAATACCAATATAAATAAATAATGAGTTCATTACAGTACCTTGAAGTGGTCTTTTGTTTTCTTTCGCTAACGGAGCTCATGAGTTTTCTATTTTGAGTTTTGTGTTGTGAAGTTTTCAAGTTTTGGGTGAATTCTTTTGATGGATCATGGAATAATGAGTGGCAAGAGCCTAAGCTTGGGGATGCCCATGGCACACCCAATATAATCCAAGGACACCAAAAAGTCAAAGCTTGGGGATGCCCCGGAAGGCATCCCCTCTTTTCGTCCACTTCCATCGGTAATTTACTTGGAGCTATATTTTTATTCACCAACATGATATGTGTTTTGCTTGGAGCGTATTGTGTTATTTGTGTCTTTGTTTGTTAGTATGCCACAATCATCCTTGTTGTACACACCTTTTGAGAGAGCCATACATGAATTAAAATTTTATAGAATACTCTATGTGCTTCACTTATATCTTTTGAGCTAGATAATTTTGCTCTGTGTGCTTCACTTATATCTTTTGAGCTAGATAATTTTGCTCTATGTGCTTCACTTATATCTTTTGAGCTAGATAATTTTGCTCTATGTGCTTCACTTATATCTTTTGAGCTAGATAATTTTTCTCTATGTGCTTCACTTATATCTTTTGAGCTACATAATTTTGCTCTATGTGCTTCACTTAGATCTTTTTAGAGCACGGTGGTGGATTCGTTTTAAAGAAACTATTGATCTCTCATGCTTCACTTAAATTATTTTGAGAGACTATTAATAGCATGGTAATTTTACTAATAATAATATGCTTGGTATTCAAGATTTGTGAACTTTCTTTTGAGTGTGTTGAATACTAAGAAAAGATTGAAGCATGATAATTGTTTTGAGATATGGAGGTGATAATATTAAAGTCATGCTAGTTGAGTAGTTGTGAATTTAAAGAATACTTGTGTTGAAGTTTGTGATTCCCGTAGCATGCACGTATGGTGAACCGTTATGTGATGAAGTCGGAGCATGATTTATTTATTGATTGTCTTCCTTATGAGTGGCGGTCGTGGACGAGCGATGGTCTTTTCCTACCAATCTATCCCCCTAGGAGCATGCACGTAATACTTTGCTTTGATAACTTCTAAATTTTTGCAATTAGTATATGAGTTCTTTATGACTAATGTTGAGTCCATGGATTATACGCACTCTCACCCTTCCACCTTTGCTAGCCTCTCTCATACCACGCAATTTTCGCCGGTATCATACACCTACCATATACCTTCCTCAAAACAGCCACCATACCTACGTATTATGGCATTTCCATATAGCCATTCCGAGATATATTGCCATGCAACTTTCCACCATCTAGTTCATCATGACACATCCATCATTGTCATATTGCTTAGCATGATCATGTAGTTGACATAGTATTTGTGGCAAAGCCACCGTTCATAATTCTTTCATATTTGTCACTCTTGATTCATTGCATATCCCGGTACACCGCCGGAGGCATTCATATAGAATCATACTTTGTTTTAGTATCGAGTTGTAATCATTGAGTTGTAAAAAAATAGAAGTGTGATGATCATCGTTCAATAGAGCATTGTCCCCAAAAACAAAAGGAGAAAGGCCAAAGAAAAAAAAACAAGGCCAAAAAATATAAATAAATAAAAAAGGGACAATGCTACTATCCTTTTTTCCACACTTGTGCTTCAAAGTAGCACCATGATATAGCGAGTCTCATATATTGTGCTTCAAAGTAGCACCATGTTCTTCATATAGAGAGTCTCATATGTTGTCACTTTCATATACTAGTGGGAATTTTACGTTATAGAACTTGGCTTGTATATTCCAATGATGGGCTTCCTCAAATTGCCCTAGGTCTTCGTGAGCAAGCAAGTTGGATGCACACCCACTAGTTTCTTTTGTTGAGCTTTCATACATTTATAGCTCTAGTGCATCTGTTGCATGGCAATCCCTACTCACTCACATTGATATCTATTGACGGGCATCTCCATAGCCCATTGATACACCTAGTTGATGTGAGACTATCTTCTCCTTTTTGTCTTCTCCACAACCACCATTCTATTCCACCTATAGTGCTATATCCATGGCTCACGCTCATGTATTGCATGAAGATTGAAAAAGTTTTGAAAAAGTTATAGTATGAAACAATTGCTTGGCTTGTCATCGGGGTTGTGCATGATTAAATACTTTGTGTAGGGAAGATGGAGCATAGCCAGACTATATGATTTTGTAGGGATAACTTTCTTTGGCCATGTTATTTTGAGAAGACATAATTGCTTTGTTAGTATGCTTGAAGTATTATTATTTCCTATGTCAATATAAAATTTTGTCTTGAATCTTTCTAATCTAAATATTCATACCACAATTAATAAGATTTGCATTGAAATTATGCCAAGTAGCACTCTGCATCAAAAAATCTTTTTTTATCATTTACCTACTCGAGGACGAGTAGGAATTAAGCTTGGGGATGCCTGATACGTCTCCAATGTATCTATAATTTTTTATTGCTCCATGCTATATTATCTACTGTTTTGGATTATATTGGGCTTTATTTTCCACTTTTATATTATTTTTCGGACTAACCTATTAACCGGAGGCCCAGACCAGAATTGTTGTTTTTTGCCTATTTCAGTGTTTCGGATAAACAAAATATCAAACGAAGTCCAAACGGAATAAAATCTTCGGAAACGTGATTTTCTCACCGAATGAGATCCAGGAGACTTGGACCCTACTGCAAGGGATCAAAGAGGTGGTCACGAGGGTGGGCGCGCCCCTGCCTCGTGGGCCCCTCGGTACTCCACCGACGTACTCCTTCCTCCTATATATACACACGTAACCCCAAACGATCAGAATAGGAGCCAAAAACCTAATTCCACTGCCGCAACTTTCTGTATCCACGAGATCCCATCTTGGGGCCTGTTCTGGAGCTCCGTCGGAAGAGGGCCGTCATCACGGAGGGCTTCTACATCATCCTAGCCACTCCGATGAAGTGTGAGTAGTTTACCTCAGACCTTCGGGTTCATAGTTAGTAGCTAGATGGCTTATTCTCTCTCTTTGAATCTCAATACAAAGTTCTCCCCCTCTCTTATGGAGATCTATTCGATGTAATCTTCTTTTTGCGGTGTGTTTGTTGAGAACGATGAATTGTGGGTTTATGATCAAGTCTATCTATGAATAATATTTGAATCTTCTCTGAATTCTTTTATGTATGATTGGTTATCTTTGCAAGTCTCTTCGAATTATCCGTTTGGTTTGGCCAACTAGATTGGTAGTTCTTGCCATGGGAGAAGTGCTTAGCTTTGGGTTCGATCTTGCAGTGTCCTTACCCAGTGACAGAAGGGGCAGCAAGGCACGTATTGTATCGTTGCCATCGAGGATAACAAGATGGGGTTTATTTCATATTGCATGAATTTATCTCTCTACATCATTTCATCTTGCTTAAGGTGTTACTCTGTTTTTAACTTAATACTCTAGATGCATGCTGGATAGCGGTCGATGAGTGGAGTAATAGTAGTAGATGCAGAATCGTTTAGATCTACTTGTCACGGACGTGATGCCTATATACATGATCATGCCTAGATATTCTCATAATTATGCTCAATTCTATCAATTGCTCAACAGTAATTTGTTCACCCACTGTAGAATACTTATGCTCCTGAGAGAAGCCACTAGTGAAACCTATGGCCCCCGGGTCTATTCTCATCATATCAATCTCCATCACTTTAATATTGTTTTGCTTTTTACTTTGCTTTACTTTTACTTTGCATCTTTATATCAAAAATACCGAAAATATTCTATCTATCTATCAGATCTCACTCTCGTAAGTGACCGTGAAGGGCTTGACAACCCCTAATCGCGTTGGTTGCGAGTAGCTATCGCTTTGTGAACGTACGAGGGACTTGAGCGTGGGCTCCTACTGGATTGATACCTTGGTTCTCAAAAACTGAGGGAAATACTTACGCTACTCTGCTGCATCATCCCTTCCTCTTCGAGGAAAACCAACGCAAGCTCAAGACGTAGCACGGGGCAAATCTGTGAATGCTCCTAGAGAGCTCCGGGCTCGGGTAAGTAACAAGTAATTTACTATCACATGCTTGCTTTGCATATTGAATGCCTTACCCGCCGCTATCTTCCTCATCGCCTCAATCTCCAGGAGGGCCTTTTGGGCTTCAGCCTTGGCATTCTTTGCTCTCTCGAGGGCCGCGGCAAGCTCAGACTCCCGCGTCTTCGAGTCAAGCTCCAAAGCCTCGTGCTTCATCACGAGAGCCTGGAGCTCTTGCTGCACCTTGCCCACCCGTGCCTCTTGCTTTTCCCGCTCGGTGCGCTCCTTGGCCGCTTTGTTTTCGGCCTCGGACAGCGCTTGCTTTAGGGTCGCCACTTCGGTCATGGCCCCTGGCACATTCATGATGATCCTGTCATTTCGCAACCACATTTTCTTCTATATATATAGACAAGGTATTACTTACCTTTGTTCTCCTCGAGCTGCCTCTTGGCAAGGCTGAGCTCTTTCTCGGACCCCTCGAGGTCCTACTTCAGTGCAGCGACCTCCGTAGTCAGTGCGGCAGAGGTCAGCAGCGAAGCCTGCATACGCATATAGACATACTTATATTAGACTCCTGCATATATTATTTGATCCTCTATTCGGCTTTTCTTTGTGAATACCAAACATAGCATCAGGGGCTACTGTCTATGCGGTAATATTTTTCCTATATTTTAAATACTTACCTCAAAGCTTGTTAGAAGGCTGGCAAAGGCTTCGGTCAATCCGCTTTTGGCAGACTAAACCTTCTTGATCACCGCACTCATAATAGTGTGGTGCTCTTCGTCGATGGAAGCGCCGCGAAGCGCTCCCAGCAGGTTGTCCGGTGCCTCTGGATGGACAGAGGTCACCTGCACGGGCGTCTTGCCCCTTTTGGAAGGGGGCCACCTGCCCGAGTCCGGAACCACTGTAGGTTCCGGTGGGGTGTTCGGCCGAGAGCCGAACTTGGAGCCCCCGGGAGCCTTGCTCCCTTTGCTCCTGGAGTCCGGAAGGTCGCCTTGAGGCGCCTTCGAGACTGTCTCCCCCTGGCTCGGTGCCCCCTGAGACAATACCTCGGCATTGTCCGTAGGGCAAGGAGAGGTGGCGGCTGGAAGTGTTTCACTATTCATGTCCGACGTGTCCAAGGAACCGTCCGACGATGATACATCGATACGGGCATGGGGCGGACTACATAATCGTATTCGACGTTAGGAGAAGCAGTGCGACAAAGGTATGCTATGAGTTACTTTGGTATCCGAATACTTACGACTTCGCCAGGGGCTTGGCCCTGAGCAGCCACTCGTCTTCGCCGTCGACGGCGGTGGTGGAACAGTTCGGAAGGAGACTTCTTCCCTTCTTGGACCCTTCGGCCTCCCCGGTTGGGGAGGCCTTCCTTTTCTTGTCTCCCCCGGCTGGAGGGGGAGAATCTTCATCTTCCTTCTCCTCGTTTTCACGGCAGGAGTGTGTCTCAGTGTTATCGGACGATGAGGTCCGATACCACCTGGCGCCGGGAACTCTTTTGGGTTCCCTTGGCCTTCTTCTTGGTCTTCTCCGGCACCTCATAAGGAGCCGGAGTCCGCATCTCCGTCAGGAGAGCGTTCGCAGTGTCTTCGGGCAGAGGGGTCGGACAGTCAATCTGCTCCGATGCCTCCACCCAGTCCTGTCAAAGGCATGGGAGCTCAGACCCCGCACATGGTTAAGCTATGGGAAATAAATATCCCACCAGATGTACCGAACTTACCGGATTTGCAGGGCGCTTCGCGCTTAGCCCGCAGTCCTCGGTGAGAGAGGGAGGGACCTCGGCGCCCTTGAACAGCACCCTCTAGACGTCTTTGTGCGTCGTGTCGAAGAGCTCGCTTAGAGTCTGGTGCCGGGCCGGGTCGAACTCCCATAAGTTGAAATCCCGTTGTTGACATGGGAGGATCCGGCGGAAGAGCATGACCTGGACTATGTTGACAAGCTTAAGTTTCTTGCTTGTCATGTTCCGGATACACTTCTGGAGTCCGTCCAGCTCCACCGATGAACCCCAGGACAGGCCCTTCTCCTTCCAGGAAGTGAGCCACGTGGGAATTCTAGATCAAAACTCAGGGGCCGCCACCCAGTTGATGTCGCGCGGCTCGGTGATGTAGAACCACCTCGATTGCCACCCCTTTGTGGTCTCCACAAAGGAGCCCTCAATCCATATAACGTTGGGCATTTTTCCCACCATGGCTCCGCCGCATTCCGCTTGTTGGCTGCCCACAACCTTCGGCTTAATATTGAAGGTCTTCAGCCACAGGCCGAAGTGGGGCCGGATGTGGAGGAAAGCCTCGCACACGACGATGAATGCCGAGATGTTGAGGATGAAATTCGGGGCCAGATCATGAAAGTCCATCCCGTAATAGAACATGAGGCCACGAACGAATGGATGAAGGGGAAACCCCAATCCGCGGATGAAATGGGGGAGGAAGACCACCCTTTCGTGAGGTTCCGAGGTAGGGACGACCTGCCCCGCGGCTGGCAGCTAGTGCGCGATATCCGCGGCTAAGTATCCCGGCTCCACGTAACTTTTTGATGTGCCCCTCCATGATGGAGGAGGCCATCCACTTGCCTCCCGCTCCGGACATGTTTGGAGAGAGTTGAAGAGAAGGATGCAGACTTGGGGCACTGGAGCTCGAGTGCGCGAGAATGGATGAGCAAGGAGGAAGAAGGCGTGGGTAGAAAAAGGTGAGATCTTATCCCTTTATAAGGGCGGACTAAACTATGCGCCCCCACTTGCCTGGTAAAACTCGCTTATCCCCCAAGCGACGTAATTGATGGCGCGGTTGGGTTACCCACGTCCGTATTGATGAGAATCCCGTAATAAGGGGAACACGATCTCTGCTTTGACAAAGACGTGTCAAGAAACCGCCTCGCGTTATGTGTGGGGGCTGGTTAAAGAAAAATGGTTCAAATAATTACCGGGCCGTGGCATGATGTCATGCTGCCAAAAAGTGTCAGCAGATTAGATTTGTGGTAGTATTATTCTCTCTATGGTGGTATGTGGAACTTATTTTGCGGGGTCAGACACTATCCTTGTATTCAAATTCTTCCATGGTGTATTCAGAGGAGGAACCCGCCTTGCAATGCCGAAGACAACACTGCGCGCCGGACTCGTCGTCATTGAAGCCTGGTTCAGGGGATACTGAGGGAGTCCTGGATTAGGGGGTCTCCAGACAGTCGGACTATATCCTTTGGCCGGACTGTTGGACTATGAAGATACGAGATTGAAGACTTCGTCCCGTGTCTGGATGGGACTCTACTTGGCGTGGAAGGCAAGCTAGGCAATACGGATATGTATATTTGCTCCTTTGTAACCGACCTTGTGTAACTCTAGCCCCTTCCGGTGTCTATATAAACCGGTGGGTTTTAGTCTGTAGGACAACATGCAATCATACCATAGGCTAGCTTCTAGGGTTTAGCCTCTCCGATCTCGTGGTAGATCAACTCTTGTACTACTCATATTATCAAGAATAATCAAGCATGACGTAGGGTTTTACCTCCATCAAGAGGGCCCGAACCTGGGTAAAACATCATGTCCCCTGCCTCCTATTACCATCCGCCTTAGACGCACAGTTCGGGACCCCCTACCCGAGATCCGCCGGTTTTGACACCGACAGGTACCATCTTAATTTCCAATGAAGTGTGCTTCATACTGGTTCCCCTGAGCCTTCTTGCCCTTTCCAAGTGACTGTTGGTACAATTCCACCAAATGCTTCAAAGTGTCACACTTCTTTGCAACGTGTTCCTTACAACCACACCTGAAGCAACCAGTGTTGCTTGTCCTTTCATTCTTCTGGAAAGGACCTTTGCCCTTTTGGACTCCATACTTATTCTGCTTCTCATTGCGCTTTCACTTTCCATTGAATGTCCTACGGTTCTTTTTGGAACCATTGAACTTTTGAGTATTCTTAGAGTTGAAGTGTGATTCTAGGAAAGGCATCGTTCCTGTTGGACGAGCCAAATTGTTCTTCTCAAGAAGCGCATTGTGCTTCTCTGCCTGAAGTAGCGAGTAAATCAACTCAGAATACTTTTGATACTTTTGCTGACGATATTGTTCAGCAAGTATCCTCATAGAAGGATGGAAAGTATAAAGCGTCTTTTCAATAAGAGCAGCATCAGAAACAACACTATTGCAGAATCTCAGCTTGGAGTTGATCTTATGAACAGCAGAATTGTATGCAGCTACAGACTTAAAGTCTTGGAATCGGACTAGCGCCCATTCCCGTTGCGCTTCAGGCAACATCACCGTCCTTTGTTGATCATAGCTCTCCTTTAAGGAGTTCCAGAGTGTCAGAGGACTCTCCTCCATCAGATACTCTGTCTTTAGGTCAGGGTAAAGATGATGTCAAATGAAGTGCAACATTGAATACCTTATTATGTCTGTTACAGATGCAGTCCCTTGGGCAGGTGTGGTTATAGCGGAATTGAGTCCCTTGGCCGTCAAATTGATTTTGACATCCATTGCCATGTCAAATAGTTGGAACCATCGACGGCAAGTTCAGCAAATTCTTTTTTAGATATATCAACCATATCCTGTATGCAATCATCGTGCTTATTAATTTACTATCATAGCAAATTAATTGTGTTGTAAATAAGACAATGCATGTATATTGATTAACATATAGCAATTGCCAAATTGCCGGAACATATACATGGACATACTTACTTGTACAATACAGTAACATTCACTAATTACTGAACAATACAATATAGTAATTTGCACAAATTACTAAATAACTAGTCACAACTTCAAACTGCTAGTTAAAAAATCAAACAGAAAAAGAAAAATGAAAAAATGGTCCTGGGTCGCAAACAGGAAGACCCATATCAATAGCACAGCCCACTTCTACAGTAATTTCCATTTTTTCATTTTCCTTCTTCTGCGGCTCAGAACGAGGCTTAGGTCGCAGCCCAACAAGCCTTTCAGCCCAACAGGCCTGGCGCCGTTTTAGCGTTGAATAAAAGCGGTTGATGGTAAGGGTTTCCCCTCCCGCCCCTGATCCCCATCCCACGTAGCGGCACCCTCCTCTGTTCCTGCCGCCGCACCGTATACGCGCTCACTGGCGAGTCGCCGGCGATGAACGGGCGATATCCTCCTCGTCCGATGAGGGGCTGTCATCAGGGATGTTCACTCCATTCTGGAGTCCGTTGGTGTGGCCGAGCGACACCGGGTTCTAGGCACCCTGACGGCGTCCAGGGCAACGGTCGACTGCGGCGACAGAGCGCCCGAAGAGAATACGGCGTCTCACGCCGGTGTCGGGCGGACCCGCGCTGCTGCTCGTGCCAACGACGTCCGGGGCGGGCACCCCTCCTGTCCTGAAGAGGAATAGGTTCTGTTCGCCCGGAGGAGCAGGAGAGCGGCCGAACGCCCATGGGGCGCTGCTTGTCCCCGCGATGTCCACACCAAGCCCTGGACCGGCGCTGCCACTTGCTCCGGCAGCATTGACCACACCCTCGATGGCCATGGCGCATCCTGGAGTCGGGATGAAGACGAGGGTGTCGCCCCCGGCATCGGCGACGCGCGTCGGAGCCGGACTGTAGCCGCGTGCAGGTACGTCGACAACTATCACCCATTCCTCCTCCTCTGCCGACGTGGGTGATGGCTGGCGTGTGCCGGCGGCAACTGCAGGTCCTGGCATGCCCATCTCGGCGTTCAGCGGTGGAGGGGCACTCGGTCCGGTGACAAGCCCTGGGTCCAGACCCGGGCGGTTGTCAAACGGCGTAGCCAGGCGTCAGTTCACCGGCGTGGCATGACGGTGGCGTCCAGCGGCCGCGTGATGGCGGCGTCGAGCAGCGAAGTTCTGGCGGCGGTTAATGCCAAGGCCAGACAGTTGTGGTGGTGCGCCCCATCGATGGCGGACGAACCGACGGTACTGCTCGGCAAGGAAGTGGCGGCGACCTTCTTCCCAGAGAAGACCAAGGAGAAGGGAGGCGAGGGACGGCATCCTTTCCGTTTTTCTTCTCTGGCGAGTTTTCTTTGTATAGCCTACTGCTCTCGATGGAGAGACTACCAGTGCCGATAATGTGTAAAGGAACTATACGTGAACAGTAAAATGGATGTTCCATTGATGATGATGAACAGTACATTTATATTCCCTGAAAGGGCGCATCGCACAGCCGCGATGGTTTACAAGCAACGTGATTAAAGGATGTGTCGGTTAGGATAGAGAGAGAGAGAGAGAGAGAGAGAGAGAGAGAACGGGCACATCCCCTCGGTGAGAAAACCGCACATGCATGTCGGTTTGGAAAAGCTGGGATTTCCCTTTAATTAAACTAATTAACTAAATCATAACATTCGGGAATAAAAACTAGGCTTCATAGAGCTTGAGATCCATTTGTCATTGTGTAACAAGGACGCTCAATTTCCAGCAGAGTTTTTGTGGATGTCATTTTCATAAAGAATGAAGGATGGCGGGGTACTCTACCATGGATGATGAGTTTTTGTGCGATGTGTGGTTTGACGTATCCATGGGTTTCATAAGCTGAAGCAGAGGTGGGACCTTCTGGCAGCAAGTGCATGAATTGTTTCACGCGCTAAAGCACATTGCGCCCTATGGCATGCATATCATCCATGATCGCGGTGCGAGATCGTCATCGTATCGATGGCACGCCATCTAGACCTCCGTCACCAAGTTTTGTTGGGTGGTTGATATGCTGGAGGCAAGGTGGCCATATCACGCGGCAGAGGAGGAGATCGAAAGTTTTGCTTCCTTTTGCTAAACTTGTTGATTGGTTCATTCATTCATTCAATGTTACACTACGCATTGTGTAACCTGCATGCGCTGTCGTGATGTACCAAAGGATGGAGGGATGGCCATTTATGCACATGCACTGTTGGATGAAGATGAAGGAACAATATGTGTGGAACAACAGACTCTGTTAGTCTCGTTGAATTTGAATTGTTATTGTACTAGACTTATTTGGATGCTATCTGTGAATAATTCATGCTATTTTCTCTCCGAAATATGATGAAACCTGCCGTGTTTGCACGAATTTTGTTAGGTTAGTTGAAACACGGCTTGAAAAGTATGCGGGTAGTATTGGATGGCCGGCTCCCGTATTAGTGTCTGCCGTCTGGTTTCTTGTCGGTAGATAGATGCCGGAGCAAATTTGTGGGTTAGCGTTAAAGATACCATAGTGCCATTATTTCGACGTAATGTACAGCTTTATTTTTCTAAGGAAGGTGAACCAGCACGTATTGTCCGCATAGAAGTAGTGAGAGCATCTATTTGTTCTAGCAGTTAAAAAGGAATCAGAAGATGTCTTCTTCAAGATGAAAACCCAGGCTACGTAGTGCTTGAGAGCATCTCCAATAGCCTTCCAATGCGCGGCGCATTAAAAAATGTTTGCAGCGCGTCGATCGCCTATTTTGACGTGGTGAGGAGCGTTGGCTCCAACTGCCGCTGCAAATTTTAGCGCACGCGAGCAGCTCCAACAGGTGCGCTAAAAACAACGCGCGCAAGCAGCAGACGCTTGCCATATATTGCATTTTGCACACGAGATGATATTTCAAACATCAAACAAAGACATGGCATAATTTAAATTAGCCAAACAAGTTCATGACATAAAAGTTCATGCCCATAAGTTCAAATTTATGCCCATAACATCATCCAACCAAGTTCATGACACAAAAGTTCACACCAACAAATTAATGGTCCATCAACAATCAAGCCTCGTCCTCGTCTTCATGCTCATCTTCCTCCGATTCATCCTCCTCCTCCAAAGACATTTCTTCCTCCTCTTCATTGTCACGTGCCGCTTCATTATGTGAAGCTCGGAAGGTGTCGGCAAGATCTTCAACGGCATCATGCGAACGTGTGTGAGGCACACCGGAAGACATTCCGCCCATGCCTCCCGGAGGTGCTCCCATGCCTCCCATGAGAGATGTAAAAATCATGCCTCCCATGCTGCCCGGAGGTGCTCCGAAGCCACCGCGTCGGCCGCCAACTCAACAAGTGAGCTCGCCGGCGCATCGGTAGCCGCCGCGTCCGTTGCACGCCCTGCAAGCTTCTTCCTCGACGGTAGCCGCCGCGTCCATTGCATGCCCCGGAGGGGGGCACGTGGCTTCATGGTGGGCGCCGGCGCGATGCCACCCGCGGCGGCATGAAAAGGCCACGCGCGATATCGGTGCTTGGAGGAGCACCAGCGGAGGTGAAGCCAAAGCTCCCCGCGCTAGGGTTTGCGGCAGCAGCAACTGTAGGGGATCATAGCAGAAATTTAAAATTTTATACGCATCACCAAGATCAATCTATGGAGTCATCTAGCAACGAGAGAGAGAGGAGTGCATCTACATACCCTTGTAGATCGCGAGCAGAAGCGTTCAAGAGAACGGGGTTGATGGAGTCGTACTCGTCGTGATCCAAATCACTGATGATCCTAGCGCCGAATGGACGGCACCTCCGTGTTCAACACACGTACGGAGCGGACACGTCTCCTCCTTCTTGATCCAGCAATGGGAAGGAGAAGTTGATGGAGATCCAGCAGCACGACGACATGGTGGTGGAAGCAGCGGGATTCCAGCAAAGCTTTGCCAAGCGCTACTGGAGGAGGAAGAGATGTCATGGGAGGGAGAGGGAGGTGCTAGGGATTAGGGTGCGGCTGCCCTCCCTCCCCTCTGAAAGGACATGCGGTGCCTCCATGTGTGCTTTTGCTAATTGATGACAATCTCTATGGACTAACGGTTGCCTTGAGTTATATTTGAAGGATTTGTCCATAGGATTGTCTTGAAGTCCATGTGTTGGTTTCAAGGAGTTTATGAGATGGCCAAAGTGCTTTTCAAAAAATTATCCAAAGATTGGTCATGTGTGAGTTGAGCTTATTGCAAGCATGTCTTGAAGAAGAAGATTGTGTGATCATTCATGTTTACCTTCAAGACATCATCCAAATGAAGAGAGTTGGAAAGATTCAATGTTGATCAAGACTAAGTCAAGAGTGAATCAAGTTGATCAACTCACAAAGCGTAGAAGAAGTACCAAGAGGGATCAAGTGATCCCATGGTATGGTAAGCATTGTTCATTACACTTTGTGTACTAACCCATGGTCTAGGTGAGAGTTCTTTGTGGGGTTAGGTATGTTTTCATGGTCTTGCGTCAAGAGGAAGATCTCATACAACCCATGGAGGATGACATCAAGTGGTGATCGTCATCAAGTTTGCAGTGTGCAAGTTCAAGTGGAGCAACTCGAAGAGTGGCTCACCCATAAAGGAGTATGGGGGAGCAATCAAGCTTGAAGCTTGCTGTCCATTGTGGTGTCAATGGAATTGTGAAGATGTGCCAAAGAGTGGCTCACCCATAGTGGAGTATGGGGGAGCAATCAACTAGTCTTCATCGAGCCAACACAATCAAGAAAGGTGGTCCAACTTGAGGAAGTCAAGATTGTCATCATCTAGCTCAAGTGGACTATGTGCAAGGCAAAGGTTTGCCCTTGATAGGTTTTCTATTTTACGGGTCTCATAGTGGTAGTTGGCAGACCTGGTTGTAGGATCGATTGACGTACTATCAAGGGGGGCTCTCTAGGGAGTAGCTTGATCGTATCATTCGTCGAGAGCTCAAACCATTGCATCCTTGCATCATCTTTCTTGGTTCTTGTTTGGTTCCATTTGTGAGTCTTAGAGCTTATGGTCATCTTGATGACAAGCTTGAGTTCATCGAAAACGGAGTTCGCATACATCTTCTATGATGTTTTCGGTGTTGGAGGTTTTACCGGTCTTATCCAAGGAAGGGTTCTCACCTTTCTATTATGGTCCTTTTCTCATTTTCTTCTTATTGATATTTCTCTCAAGATTGTGTTAGCCCTTGTTGTTAGCTTTCCAACAAACTTGATTTCGTCGAATTCGGAGCTCGTATGCGAAAGTTGTGGCTGTTTTGATATTGCATGTTTTACACAGAGAGGTTGTACCGCCCCATGGAGAGGTTGTACCGCTTGACCGGTAAAACCGGTGTTTGGAGCGGTGGTACCGCTCCAGAATTGGTCCGGAGGTTGTACTGGTCATGTATCGCTCTACCACTGGACTGGTCTCTTTTGTGGTACGGTTGTTGGGCGGTTGTGGGCCGGTTGTTCCACTTATTGCCTGTTACCGGTTGTACCGGTGCTCACAGAGGTTGTACCACTCCTATGTTATTTTATACATAACGGCCAGATTCATGGGGACCTATTTAACGGGGTCTTCTTCCCCAATGGTTCCCTATCTCTTGAGCTCGTTTTTGCCCCCATTGTTGACCTTCTTTGAGCTTGCTAACTCTCAATCCCTCCGTGGATTCTTGCTAGTTTTTGAGGGAAAAGAGAGAGGAGATCTAGATCCACATTTCCACCAATCACTTTCTCCTCTATGTGAGGGGAACCGCTTGGATCTATATCTTGGAGTTATTGGTGTTCTCCTTCTTGTTCTTCCTCTCATTTTCCTCCCTAGCATTAGTTGCTCCGGTGGGATTTGAGAGAGAAGGACTTGGGCACTCTGTGTGCCCTTGCCATTGCATTTGGTGCATCGGTTTGAGTTCTCCACGGTGATACGTGGAAGTGAAGTTTGAGAAGCTTATTACTCTTGGGTGTTTGGGCACCCTAGAGCTTGTTACTCTTGGGTGCCTTGGCGCCCTAGACGGTTGGTGTTGTTCGGAGCTCAATCATTGTGGTGTAAAGCTCCGGGCAAGCGTCGGGGTCTCCAATTAGGTTGTGGAGATCGCCCCGAGCAATTTGACGGGTACCGGTGACCGCCTCCAAGGGTTTCCAAAGTGTACGGGTTCGGTGACCACCCCCAAGGGTTGCCATTTGTACGGGTTCGGTGACCGCCCTCAAGGGTCCCTTAGTGGAATCACGGCATCTTGCATTGTGCGAGGGCGTGAGGAGATTACGGTGGCCCTAGTGGCTTCTTGGGGAGCATTGTGCCTCCACACCGCTCCAAACGGAGATTAGCATCTGCAAGGGTTTGAACTTCGGGATACATCGTCGTCTCCGCGTGCCTCGGTTATCTCTTACCCGAGCTATTTACTTATGCACTTTACTTTGTCATAGTCGTATTGTTTCTTGTCATATATCTTGCTATCACATAGTTGCTTATCTTGCTTAGCATAAGTTGTTGGTGCACATAGGTGAGCCTAGTTGTTTTAAGTTTTGTGCTTGACAAATTAACCGCTAGGTTTATTCGCATTTGTTCAAGCCTAAATCGTAATTATTTTAAAATGCCTA